>NC_036876.1:17101347-17284954 GCF_002910315.2 Salvelinus sp. IW2-2015
CTTAATATCTCCGGCTTTGATTTTATTTGATAAAATGTGACAATATCATCGTAAAGTATGTTTTTCAATATAGTTTTATTAGATTATTGAATTTTTTTCCGGGACGTTTAGGCGTGTTGCCTTTGTCTGCGTATGTTCAGAAGGAGAGCTTCGCGCCACTTTGCTAGCTTTCCGTGCTAATTGACTGGGAGAAGAGGACATCTAAATCCAAACAACGATTGTTCTGACAAAGGACCCCTTGTACAACATTCTTGATGGAAGATCATCAAAAAGTAGGACCCATTTTATGATGCTATTCATTATATCTGTCGAACATGATGTTACTAGTAGTTTGCGCCCAGATTTGGGCACCTTCTCGCTTATAACTAAGCTGGATGTCGTAATGAAGTTAATTTTTAGAATTCTAAACGGCGATTGCATAAGAACTAGTGTATCTATCATTTCCTATACAACATGTCTTTTTTAGTAATGTTTATAATAGTTATTTGGTCCAGTAATGTGAGTGTAGAAAAAAATATCCGGAGCGGTGTGGGGAAAAGATGCTACATTAGCACAATGTATAACCACTGATTTCAGCTCTAATATGCACCTTTTCGAACAAAACATAAGTGTATGTATAACCTGATGTTATAGGACTGTCATCTGATGAAGCTTATCAGGTTAGTCAAAATTATAATCTTTTGCTGGTTTGTTACGATGCTAACTTTTGCTGCTGGTGAATAGCTTGTGTTTTCTGGCTATTGTGGTAAGCTAATATAAGCTATATTGTGTTTTCGCTGTAAAACACTTAAGAAATCGGAAATATTGGCTGGAATCACAAGATGCCTGTCTTTCATTTGCTATAACCATTGTATTTTTCAGAAATGTTTTATGATGAGTATTTAGGTATTTGACGTTGGTGTCTGTAATTACTCTGGCTGCTTCGGTGCTATTTCTGACGGTAGCTGTGATGGTAGCTGCAATGTAAAACTGATTTATAGCTCAAATATGCAAATTTTTCAAACAAAACATAGATTTATTGAATAACATGTTATAAGACTGTCATCTGATGAAGTTGTTTCTTGGTTAGTTTGGTTGGTTCTTGGTTAGTTAGGTTGGTTTTGTGCATGCTACCTGTGCTGTTGAAAATGTCTGTCCTTTTTTGTATTTGATGTTGAGCTAACATAAATATACGTGGTGTTTTCACTGTAAAACATTTTAAAAATCGGACATGTTGGCTGGATTCACAAGATGTTTATCTTTCAAATGCTGTATTGGACTTGTTAATGTGTGAAAGTTAAATATTTCTAAAAAATATATTTTGAATTTCGCGCCCTGCACTTGAGCTGGCTGTTGTCATAAGTGTACCGACGTCGGGCTTGCAGCCAGAAGAAGTTAACAAACGCAAATGTGGCTACTTTGATGTTATTCTAACTGCAAAGTTGACCCAACTGTGTTAAACATAGTTGGCTAGCTAGCAAGGGATAAGTACATTGCCAGCCTGGATTGCAATCAAACAAATAGAATGAACAATAAATCAATTTCTCTAGCAACCTAACCGATAAGGGCATTTCTGTGCTTTGCCAGAAACTTTAAATGTGAATATGGGAAACTCCATTCAATTCATATTATTTTTTAATTTACAAATCTCATGACGTGACTAAGAGACGTGGCTGTATCTAGGGTCCTGCTAACTAGCTACATTTCGGGCTAGCTAGCAATTGCCTAGAAGTCACCTAAATTATTTGAAATAATGATTGAAGTAGCAACAGTATGTAATCTAACACTTAACTACTACAAACTCATTTAAATTACAAGAAATAAAAGGTTAACTTACCTGTTTTTCGCTGTCCAGTGGCAGCACAAGTGGGCATTTGATTTGCAAACGCAAATACATGATCAGGGTCTCCTCAGCAACACAAAAAATGTACTTTAGGCCCACGGAATTTCTGATATTTTCAAAATAAATGTCCTTCACGTAATAGTAGAAAAGTGTCTATAACCATGATATATGAAACATAACTGTCAATGATTCATATTTAGGTGATAGATGCTTTAAATTGGGGTTTTAAAACATGTTCCAATGTCAAACAAATGCCCTTAATGCAAATCACTGAATATGGAATGCATATTGGCTGAGAGCAATACATTTTCTGGATTCTGCAGGAATACTCAGTAGAGTCTGTAGAATGTATATATGTCATTTCATGGGGCTCTGAGTGTTGCTGACCTTTTACTCCACCCATTCCATTGACGGCTGAATCACATCACGTGTGCTTACTGCACTACAGGAAACCTGCTAACCAAACAACAGTGCAGGGCATGTTAACTGAAATAAAGGGCAACTACAATCAAAAATCTAAGTTTCTTAGATTTTTTCCAGAACTAAAAAGTCATTCCTTGATTGGTGGGTCCCCTGCGGGACGGTTGAGCTAACGTAGACTAATGAGATTAGCATGAGGTTGAAAGTAACAAGAACATTTCCCAGGACATAGACATATCTGATATTGGCATTAAACTTAAATTCTTGTTAATCTAACTGCACTGTCCAATTTACACTATTACAGTGAAATAATACCATGCTTTTGTTTGAGGAGAGTGCACCATTTTGAACATGAAAAGTTAGTAATACACAAATTAGGCACATTTGGGCAATATTGATACAACATTTTGAACAGAAATGCAAAGGTTTATTGGATCAGACTAAAACTTTGCACATACACTGATGCCATCTAGTGGCCAATATCTAAATTGCACCTGGGCTGGAATAATACATTGGGCCTTTCTCTTGCATTTCAAAGATGGTGGTACAAAAAAACTGTAGTTTTTTTCTTTGTATTATCTTTGACCAGATCTGATGTGTTATATTCACCTACATTCCTTTCACATTTCCACACACTTCAAAGTGTTTCCTTTCAAATGGTACCAAGAAAATGCATATCCTTGCTTGAGCTACAGGTAGTTAGAATTGGATATGGTCATTTTAGGTGAACATTGAAAAAACGGGCCGATCCTTAAGAGGTTTTAAGCATTGTTGTGAACACAGAAAACCACATTTAGTTGATTTTCTATTTTAAAAAAATTAAAAAACTGGCATAAATCAGAAAAACTTGGGGAAGTTAAAGTCATGTCCAATATTAACTACATACCCAAGACGGAAAGAGGTTGGGCCTTCCTAGAAATGTTTTAGTGAAATATAATATAATATACAGTTGAAGTCGGAAGTTAACATACACTTAGGTTGGAGTTATTAAAACTTGTTTTTCAACCATTACACACACATCTTGTTGTGCATGACACAAGTCATTTTTCCAACAATTGTTTACAGACAGATTATTTCACTTATAATTCACTGTATCACAATTCCAGTGGGTCAGATGTTTATATACACTAAGTTGACTGTGCCTTCAAACAGCTTGGAAAATTCCAGAAAATTATGTCATGGCTTTAGAAGCTTCTGATAGGCTAATTGACATCATTTGAGTCAATTGGAGGTGTACCTGTGGATGAATTTCAAGGCCGACCTTTAAATGCAGTGTTTCTTTGCTTGACATCATGGAAAAATCTAAAGAAATCAGCCAAGACCTCAGAACAAAATTGTAGACCTCCATAATTCTGCTTCATCCTTGGGAGCAATTTCTAAATGCCTAAAGGTACCATGTGTAACGGCTTTCGTTGGTGGAAGGAGAGGAGGACCAAAATGCAGCGTGGTACGTATCCATAATATTGTTTAATCGAGAATGAATACTAAATACAAAAAAAGAACAAGAGAATAAATGAAAACCGACACAGTCCCGTATGGTGCAAACACTGAAACGGAAAATAACTACCCACAACCCATAGTGGGAAAACAGGCTACCTAAGTATGATTCTCAATCAGAGACAACGGTCGACACCTGCCTCTGATTGAGAACCATACTAGGCCAAACACATAGAAATATAACGTACAAACCAAAACATAGAAACACAACATAGAATGCCCACCCCAACTCATGCCCTGACCAAACTAAATTAAAGACATAAAAAAGGAACTAAGGTCAGAACGTGACACCATGTTCATCTGTACAAAATAATAGGTTGCAAGTATAAACACCATGGGACCATGCAGCCGTCATACCGCTCAGGAAGGAGACATGTTCTCTCTCCTAGAGATGAACCTACTTTGGTGTGAAAATTGCAAATCAATCCAAGAACAGCAGCAAAGGGCCTTGTGAAGATGCAGGAGGAAACAGGTACAAAAGTATCTATATCCACAGTAAAACGAGTCCTGTATCGACATAACCTGAAAGGCCGCTCAGCAAGGAAAACGCCACTGCTCCAAAACCGCTATAAAAAAAGCCAGACTACGGTTTGCAACTGCACATGGGGAGAAAGATCGTACTTTTTGGAGAAATATCCTCTGGACTGATGAAACAAAAATCTGTTTGGCCATAATGACAATCGTTATGTTTGGAGGAAAAAGGGGGAGGCTTGCAGGCCGACGAACACCATCCCAACGTGAAGCACGGGGGTGGCAGCATCAAGTTGTGGGGTGCTTTGCTGCAGGAGGGACTGGTGCACTTCACAAACTAGATGGCATCACAAGGCAGGAAAATTGTGTGGATATATGGAAGCAACATCTCAAGAATTCAGTCAGGAAGTTAAAGCTTGGTTGCAAATGGGTCTTAAAAATGGACAATGACCCAAAGCATACTTTCAAAGTTGTTGCAAAATGGCTTAAGGACAACACAGTCAAGGTATTGGCGTGGCCATCCCAAAGCCCTGACCTCAATCCTATAGAAAATGTATGATCAGAACTGAAAAAGCGTGTGTGAGCAAGGAAGCCTACAAACTGACTCAGTTACACCAGCTCTGTCAGGAGGAATGGGCCAACAATCACCCAACTTATTGTGGGAAGCTTGTGGAAGGCTACCTGAAACGTTTGACCCAAGTTAAACAATTTAAAGGTAATGCTACGAAATACTAATTGATTGTATGTTGTATGTTGTAACTTATGACCCACTAAGAATGTGATAAAATAAATAAAAGCTGAAATAAATCATTCTCTACTATTATTCTTACATTTCACATTCTTAAAATAAAGTGGTGATCCTAACTGACCTTAGACAGGACATTTTTACTCTGATTAAATGTCAGGAATTGTGAAAAACTGAGTTTAAATGTATTTGGCTAAGAGAGACTGAAAAACAGCTTCTATCTCAAGGCCATCAGACTGTTAAACAGCCATCACTTACATTGAGTGGCTGCTGCCAACATACTGACTCAAATCTCTAGTCACTTTAATAACAAAAAATTGGATGTAATAAATGTATCACTAGGCACTTTAAACTATGCCACTTTATATAATGTTTACATACCCTACACTACTCATCTCATTTGTATATACTGTACGCTATACCATCTACTGCATCTTGCCTATGCCGTTCGGCCGTCGCTCATCCATATATATTTTTATGTACATATTCTTATTCATCCCTTTACACTTGTGTGTATAAGGTAGTTGTTGTGAAATTGTTAGATTACTTGTTAGATATTACTGCATGGTCGGAACTAGAAGCACAAGCATTTCGCTACACTCGCATTAACATCTGCTAACCATGTGTATATGACAAATACAATTTGATTTGATTTGACTTCAGACTCAATTGAATATGGTTTATAAGGCCTTAATTAAGCAGTGCTTATACCACCATTTTTTAAAGCACCGGTTTATGTCATATTTGACATTGGTGATTATGTCACACAGTTATGCCACATTCATGAACCCTTTATAAAGCATGACATATATACATGTGGCAGATTTTCATTTGGTCAGGAATAACACTTTTCCCTGATTATGATTACTTAGGCTTTTGAAATATCAGAAATGTTTCTATGTGGCTTAGCCACTTAATCAACTGCTTCAGCAGTTTCCCAACTGCTTGGTGACTACTGTTTGTTGTTGTTAGGATGACATAATAATATTTGACAAATATATTTGAGGGGTTTGATGGCAGAAGTAACAATGTGAGCGGCTAGCAGTTGTTCTGGTCGGGAAGCAGCAACAGACGCTCCAGTCTGCACCTTGGCATACATTTTTTTTTTTATCATGCAAAGCCAGAGACTAACGACCAAATCAAAGTGCTGCATCACACGTAATGATAATGGTTCTCATGATGAAGATAGCAAATCCCCACTAAACTGTAAAAGATTCTTGCTGACAGAAACCCCATTTTACACCCATATGGCAGTCTGTTGAACCCAATAACTCAGAGTCTTAAGCATGGCAGAGGGAAGCTGTAGCCGTAGAGGAAAACTAAGATCAGTAAACAGAGCTTTAAAAATTACTTACGCTTTACACAGGGAACTAAGAGGATATACTCACTCAACACATCCCTCATATCAAATCAATCAATTTTTTGGGGTCACATACACATGGTTAGCAGATGTTAATGCCAGTGTAGCAAAAGTATTGTGATTCTAGTTCCGACAGTGCAGTAATATCTAACAAGTAATCTGAACAATTCCCCAACAACTGCCTAATACACATAAATCTAAAGGGGTGAATGAGAATATGTACATATAAGTTCATGGATGAGCGATGGCCGAGCGGCATAGGCAAGGTGCAATAGATGGTATAAAATACAGTACATACATGTGCTATTAGTAATGTAAGATATGTAAACATTATTAAAGTGGCATTATTTAAAGTGGCATTGTTTAAAGTGACTAGTAATCCATTTATTAAAGAGTCCAGTGATTGGGTCTCAATGTAGGCAGCAACCTCTCTGAGTTAGTGATTACTGTTTAGCAGTCTGATGGCCTTGAGATAGAAACTGTTTTTCAATCTCTCTGTCCCAGCTTTGATGCACCTGTACTGACCTCGCCTTCTGGATGATAGTGGTGTGAACAGGCAGTGGCTCGGATGGTTGTTATCCTTGATGATCTTTTTGGCCTTCCTGTGACATAGGAGTACCATGTCAGTATGTAGTCAGAATCAAACCAGTAAACCCTTTCGCCCTAATTCAATAATGTTTCCTAAGTGTTTTATCTAATGGTCTCAAAATTTTGGAAACAAAAGCACTGAAACATTCTTAAAATCTAGCCTAATGGTGATAATGATTTGTTCATTTTCATTCAGTAGCAATGTGTTGTGAAGAGCGCAGGCAAACAGTGGCAGATGGCCACGCTCTCCACATTGGCCTGTTGAGGGAGTGACAGAGTAACCTTGCCAGAGCAAATACCAGTCAGCCGCCTTCCCACATCCCACATGACCAATTAACAAGATTTCACCTTTGGGGGACCATGACGACGGGTGTACCAAACCAAACTGTAGTATTTTACTTTATTAACTGAATTACAATGAGGGAATTCAACCAATGATGTGTTAGGCGCATAAGAGGATTAGTTAACAGTTTACACACTTTACCCGGTATGCTAACATTGATGTTAAGTGGTAACTTGTACAGGGTGTGATCAAAACCAAGCACAGGCCTTTGATTCCTTGCTTTGCAGCCCGCCTCTAAATTTGTAAATTACACCTCCATTATCCCCATATTTGTCGGTGCCTTTGCTTCCCCATGCTAAGCCAATTTCTGCCGTCGCTCGATTGGGAATCCTATCTTCAAAAGTAGGAGTGTGACGGCGTGTGTATTGGGTTTAGAACCTGGCCAGAGATAATAACATATTATCCCTTGCTGCCATGTTGCCCAGATGCTGAATAGTAAATCAGAGCTGTTTAATTGGCTGGAGAGGCGGTTAGGAAGGAGGAGATTGCACAATATGGTGTGAAATCACTAGGATGTGTAATGTTATTGACCGTGGTCGCCATGTGATAATGACTGTATCCTCACACCGCCTCCCCCTTTTTCAAGTATTCAGTATTACAATTTGGGGGAACGTACAGTATGTGTTTTGGAGGAAGCATTAGATGGGGCTCTCTTATAATACAGTTTCCTTTTGACATTTTTAATTGTCCCTAAAAAGCATCCCTCGTGAGTGGGATATCTGCCACCACTGTCAGAGCTCCACCTGGCCTGAGCATCTGCTGTCAACTGTCGGTCACCCGCCTTTTTAGGCTAGACGAGTTACTTTGCCATATAGGAAACTGGCAACACTATTATAGTGTAGGACCATGTGAGAACTGACAGATCTTCTTCATCGTTCACCATTTTTAATCATAGTTGTCATCATAATACTAGTTGTTGTTTTTGATGTTGTTGTTGTTCTTCTTCTTCAGCAGATCTCTCCTCTAACTCACTCTATCCTTCATGGGTGGGTTGATTGTGGATGGATGGGGTCATCGTTAGATTTGTCACTAACCCATGGATGGGTCTGGTGCCACACCAGAATCTCAGAGAATCCCCTCACCACGGCACACAGAATGGAGTGGGGTTGGCTCTTGGCGGGGTCGGCCCAGACTGACCCCACCCATCACACATTTTCATTTGTGGAGGCTTTCCAGACAGAGAAACCATGGGCAGAACGAGGTTCATATTTACATTTTAGTCATTTTAGCAGACACTCTTATCCAGAGCGACTTACAGTTAGAGCATTCAAATTAAGATAGCTAGGTGGGACAACCATATATCACAGTCATAGTAAGTAAAATGTTCCTCAATAAAGTAGCTATTAGCAATGGTGGTGGTGGGGACACACACTGCTGTCCTAGCATCAGAGGGGATCTGGTTCCACCACTGGGTTGCCAGGACAGAGAAGAGCTTGGACTGGGCTGAGTGGGAGGGCCAAGAGACCAGAGGTGGCAGAACGGAGTGCTCGAGTTAGGGTGTATGTTTTGAGCACAGCCTAAAGGTAGGGAGGGGCAGTTCCTCTTGCTGCTCTGTAGGAAAGTACCATGGTCTTTTAGTGGATGCGAGCTTTGGCTGGAATCCAGTGGAGTGTGCGGAGGAGGTTGAATGGGAGAAGGTTGAACACCAGGCGAGCTGCAGTTTTCTGGATAAGTTGCAGGGGTTTTATGGCACGAGTGGTGAGCCCAGCCAACAGCGAGTTGCAGAAGTCCAGATGGGAGATGACAAGCGCCTAGATTAGGAACCGAGCCACTTCCTGTCTGAGGTAGTGTTGTACTCTATGGATGTTGTAGAGCATCAACCAGTAGGGCGAGTCACTGCTTGATGTTTGCAGAGAATGACAGGGTGTTGTCTAGGGTTACATCAAGTTTCTTTGCACTCAGGGAGGGGGACACTGTGGAGTTGTCAACTGTGATGGAGAGGTCTTGGAGCGGACAGGCCATCCCCGGGAGGAAGAGCAGCTCCGTCTTGCCGAGTCTGAGCTTGAGGTGGTGGGCCGACATCCAAGGTAAGATATCTGACATGAACGCAGATATGTGTATCACCAACTGCGTGTCAGAAGGGGGAAGGAGAAATTTAGTTGAGCGTCATCCGCATAGGAGAGACCATTTGAGGATATGCGGAGCAGAGTTACTTGCTGTATAGAGAGAAGAGGGCCAAGAACCGAGCCC
Source organism: Salvelinus sp. IW2-2015 (assembly GCF_002910315.2). NCBI lineage: Eukaryota > Metazoa > Chordata > Actinopteri > Salmoniformes > Salmonidae > Salvelinus > Salvelinus sp. IW2-2015. The sequence continues at coordinate 17,110,784 of NC_036876.1, forward strand.
TGGGGTACACCAGTAGTGAAAGTATGTGGTTCAGACATGTCACATGGTAGGATGATCCAAGAGTGTGCCGAGCCTGAGACACCCAGCCCTGACAGGGTGGAGAGGAGGAGCTGATGGTTCATGGTGTCGAAGGCAGCAGATAGATCTAGGAGCTTGAGAACAGAGGAGAGAGAGTTAGCTATTGGCAGTGGCGAGAGCTTTCGTGACATAGAGAAGGGCAGTCTAAAAAGTGGCTTTAGCAGTGGATACAGAGAAAGAGAAGGTAGAGAGGAGTGAGTGAAAGGATGATAGGTCCTCCAGAAGTTTAGTTTTCCTCCATTTTCACTCAGCTGCCCGCAGCCCTGTTCTGTAAGCTTGCAAAGAGTCATTCAGACATGGAGCAGGAGGGGAGGGCCAAGTCGGCTGGGAGGAAAGGGGACAGTGCGAGTCATAGGATGCGGAAAGAGAGGAGAGTAGGGGTTGAAGAGGCAGAATCAGGAGACAGGTGGGGGAAGGATTTAACAGAAGGGAGAGAAAATAGGATAGAAGAAGATTGTGACGGCGCATGACCATCTGGGTAGGGGCTGAGCGGCTAGGGTTGGAGGAAAGGGACACAAAATAGGAAACAAAGTAGTGATCAGAGACCTGGAGGTGGGTTCTAGTGAGATTAGTAGGCGAACAGCCCCTAGTAAAGATGAAGTCAAGCATATCATCTGCCTTGTGAGTGGGAGGGGACAGGGAAAGGTCAAAAGGTCAAAAGAGGCAAGGAGGGGACAGGTAGAAGGCAGATGTCGGGAGGATGAACGTCGGGAGGAATAGCTCATTGAGTTCGCTTGGGCATGTTTATTACAAAAAAGTTTTGGAACATTGCAGATAGAAATGCCATGAACAGAACTGACATGATTCCTTAGAATAAGAGATGAATGTTTGTCCTACGTAACACATTTACATCTGAACTAATACAAGACTAACTAGTGAAGGCCCAGTGCACTACTTACAATAAAATAAAATAATAATAAAACGAATTATATACAACTTTACTTAAAAACATAAATGTAATCGAATTTTAGAGCATCTTAGCTCTTATGGCAGGACTTTGACTGTGGGAAATCACTTCCCAGTCAGTATTTTGTATGTATTGGACATTCATATTGCACTCTACAGCCTTACCTATGGATTTCGCACCCATGACATGGGGTATCAGCCCACAGAACACAACTATGTAGAGTTTACACACATATTGCAATGCAAAAATTTGATCACTACTGAGACAACCTGGTTCAATTTGGGTCCTGAGGTAAAACCAGTTTAGAACTACTGCTTTAAGGTAAACACAGGGACATAGCCTTAGTGTTGTGGAGCGTATTTCTCTTCCCACTGCTATAAAGTGATGAGAAAGCTTTCAGTGCAGCATTAGCTGTTCATCTATGTTTGTTCGGCAGGACGGCTTTGCAGGGGGCTATCAGGCGTGCAGCAGGAGAACTTCTCGCTAAAACTTTAGACTGGATCTCAATCCTCACAAAGTCTAAATCCTAATCTCATTCACTCATTGCCTTGAATGAGAATAGATGGTTCTGTCCTTCAAATCATTTTGATTGGCATATAACATAATTATGTCGCATGCATTTTGTTATTTTTTTTATCCCAGTTAGAATTTATCAGTCTTGATTCTCACTTAAGCTGCCTACAGTGCAATAAAAATATATTGATTAATTGTCTGTCTTTTAATAACAGTGTTCAATTTCATATCTGTCCCCGGGGAAAGGTATTATAGCGGAGTGTGTTTTTGTTGCATTACATTTTTCTCTCTATCCCCCTATCCCCCTCTCTTTATTGACTCGGTTCATACAGTGCCTTGCAAAAGTATTCATCCCCCTTGGCGTTTTTTCTATTTTGTAGCATTACCACCTGTCATTTAAATGGATTTAATGTAATGGACAAACACAAAACAGTCCAAAGAGGTGAAGTGAAATGAAAAAAATTACTTGTTTCCAAAAAAAAAAAAAAAAAATAAACAGGAAAAGTGGTGCGTGCGTATGTATTCACCCCCTTTGCTATGAAGCCCCTAAATAAGATCTGGTACAACCAATTACCTTCAGAAGTCACATAATTAGTTAAATAAAGTCCACCTGTGTGCAATCTAAGTGTCACATGATCTGTCACATGATCTCAGTATAGAAACACCTGTTCTGAAAGGCCCCAGAGTTGCAACACCACTAAGCAAGCGGCACCATGAAGACCAAGGAGCTCTCCAAACAGGTCAGGGACAAAGTTGTGGAGAAGTACAGATCAGGGTTGGGTGATAAAAAAATATCCGAAACTTTGAACATCCCACGGAGCACCATTAAATACATTATTAAAAAATTTAAGAATATGGCACCACAACAAACCTGCAAGAGAGGGCTGCCCACCAAAACTAACAGACCAGGCAAGGAGGGCATTAATCAGAGAGGCAACAACGAGATGAAAGATAACCTTGAAGGATCTGCAAAGCTCCACAGCGGAGTATCTGTCCATCCCTTTAGCGGGATCATTTTCGTCAACATCCGTTGAATTGCAGAGCGCCAAAATTAAATTACAAAAAATATTCAATTTTCATAAATTGGTGCAATGCACCAAAACACAGCTTGACCTGTTGTTAATCCAACCGGCGTGTCAGATTTCAAAAATAATTTACGGTGAACGCAAACCATGCGATTATGTGAGGGCAGCTCTCAGCAGACAAAACATTACAAACAGCAAAGTAGCTTGGTCACGAAAGTCAGAAAAGCAATAAAATTAATCGCTAACCTTTGATGATCTTCGTATGTTTGCACTCACGAGACTCCCAGTTACACAATAAATGTTCGTTTTGTTCGATAAAGATTATTTTTATATCCAAAAACCTGCATTTGGTTGGAGCGTTTTGTTGAGTAATCCACAGGCTCGTGCAGGTCACGACTGGCAGACGAAAATTCCAAATAGTATCCGTAAAGTTCGTAGAAACATGTCAAACGTTTTTTATAATCAAGCTTCGGGTTGTTTTTACAATAAATAATCGATAATATTTCAACCGGACGGTAAACTTTTCAATACAAGAGAGAAAGAAAAGGTCTCGCTCCAGTGGCGCGTGCATGAACACATCTAAGGACATCTGGCTATCCACTGACACGATATGATCATTCTCGCTCATTTTTTAGAATAAAAGCCTGAAACTATGTCTAAAGACTGTTCACACCCTGTGGAAGCCATAGGTTAAAGGAATCTGGTTGATATCCCTTTAAATGGAGGATAGGCTTGCATTGGAAAAGAGTAGTTTCAGAAAAACAGCACTTCCTGGTTGGATTTTCCTCAGGTTTTTGCCTGTAATATCAGTTCTGTTATACTCACAGACAATATTTTGACAGTTTTGGAAACTTTAGAGTGTTTTCTATCCTAATTCGCCAATTATATGCATATTCTAGCTTCTGGGCCTGAGAAATAGGCAGTTTACTTTGGGAACGTTTTTTATCCAAACATCAAAATACTGCCCCCTAGCTTCAAGAGGTTATTAAGCTGTACATTCCACAGAGCTGGGCTTTACGGAAGAGTGGCCAGAAAAAATCTATTGCTTAAAGAAAGAAATAAGCAAACACGTTTGGTGTTCACCAAATGGAAATTGGGAGACTCCCCAAACATATGGAAGAAGGTACTATGGTCAGATGAGACTAAAATTTCACTTTTTGGCCATCAAGGAAAACACTATGTCTGGCGCAAACCCAACACCTCTCATCACCCCGAGCACACTGTCCCCACAGTGAAGCATGGTGGTGGCAGCATCATGCTGTGGGGATGTTTTTCATCGGCAGGTACTGGGAAACTGGTCAGAATTGAAGGAATGATGGATGGTACAAAATACAGGGAAATTATTGAGGGAAACCTGTTTCTGTCTTCCAGAGATTTGAGACCGGGACGGAGGTTCACCTTCCAGCAGGACAATGGCCCTAAGCATACTGCTAAAGCAACACTCGAGTGGTTTAAAGGGAAACATTTAAATGTATTGGAATTGCCTAGTCAAAGCCCAGACCTCAATCCAATTGAGAATCTGTGGTATAACTTAAAATTGCTGTACATCAGCGGAACCCATCCAACTTGAATGAGCTGGAGCAGTTTTGCCTTGAAGAAGCTTATAGAGACATACCCCAAGATACTTGCAGCTGTCATTGCTGCAAAAGGGTGCTCTACAAAGTATTGACATTTGGGGGTGAATAGTTATGCACGCTCAAGTTTTCAGTTTTTTTGTCTTATTTCTTGTTTGTTTGACATTAAAAATATTTAGCATCTTCAAAGTGGTAGGCATGTTGTGTAAATCAAATGATACAAACCCCCCCCCCAAAAAAAATTATTCCAGGTTATAAGGCAACAAAATAGGAAAATTGCTAACTGTGTTTTGTTTGTCTTGTTTGGCCAGCGTTGTGTGAAGTAGCTCCGGTCACTCCACAGTGACCATGGCGTGTGCAGAAATTAGCCCATCACTTTTTCCAACTGATTTGTCGATAGCTCCTGTTAAATTCAGGGCATCAATTTAGTTCAGAAAAGTAGCCAATCTTTTGAAGATCTCGATGGCTAACATATCAAAAACGGTTCGGTAGAAACCGCACCATATACATCATTCAACACATGTTGAGCAGCTCACGTTATATACAGAAGCATGCTACATGGCAGACCAATCCAAACTGGCCCGTCATGTCCAGCCCAGCCCAGCCATTATCTCAGCCAGTCATGGCTTGCGTGAAAGTTCCTGTCTTTTTCCATGGCTAAACCAACTATGCTCGTAACTTAACAATGTTTTTCTTATTTAAGGATGGAATACAAGTTTGTTTTTAAAGCACATGAAAGTACACATGTTCGAGAAGGCATTTCTGCCCAAAAATGGTTTTTGATTAAACAAATGAAATGCCTCTCCTGTGAAGTAGTGATGTGCGACATACCCCAAGTTTCCTGAAACAATTCACGTCTTTATTTTCTAAATTAAAATTGTAAACTCAAGTTTAGAATAATACAATTTATTCAGGAATGTTAAAAGTCCAATAACAAGAAGTGGACACAAAGTTGTTTTTCAATTTCAAATTATTTTAGAATAAATTATTTAAAGATGCACTATGCAGAAATTGCTCCACTATTTCCTGGATGCTAAAACTCTAAATGTTGCAGTTCATGTGACAAAACAAACAAGTACAGGTCAGAGAATCATTGTATCATCTAAACTGCTGTGAAATATATTTTCCATAACCAAAAGTATTGTATTTTCAATTGTGTTTGAAGCTGGTGTACAAAACTGAAAGTAAAAGATGCAAAAACAAAACATAAGAACTGTAAGCATAGAAATAGTGCACATAGAACATATCTACTGCTTCTTAGACTTGCTTTCAATGAGAATTATAGATTTTTGACAGACATTTCTATGTGAATTTGGTTGGGTCACCCAAAAAGTTACATATTGCAGCTTTAAGAGAAGTGCAAGGGTGCCAATATATTTGGCCACAACTATATTGCTACATGTAAAGAGACATATTATGTAGACTTAAAGACATAAATACAGTCAAATGTTAGTCAGTGTGTGTGTCTGTGTGTGTCTTCAGCTCAAATCCTCCCACAGTTAGCTTGAAAACCTTAGTAATGTGAGAAAGTAAGGTACTGAGGTTTAGGGACACAAACTTGTCTTCATGCCTCTCTTTAATTGCAAACACATTTAATTTGAACCACTAGGGAATACTGATTGTCACAATAAAGTGCACTGTTCTTCCTAACCAAATTTGCCAGCAATACAATCTCCTATCGCTGTAGGAAACATGTTTAATTAAGTCACATTCGCTTTTTCCAGACAGACCCCATAACCAAATTACCTTTACAACCACACACCAGGCATGTATGTGTTCAGCTTACTGTGTCTCTCTGTCTTCTGTAGTGGCTTTCTTTAGAGCAGACTATAGCTGTACTGAACAACAACAGTGCTTGTGTGTGTGCGTGTGTGTGCACGCACGCACATATGCATCTGTATGTGTTTGCCTATGTGTGTGAGAGAGAGAGAGTAAACAAGAGAGAGCACACGACTCTTCGCAATACATTTTAAAGATGAGCGTATCCCTTTGATTCTGTGTCTCTGCGATTGTGTCTTCTTCTTCCTCAATGCCTCCCCCATTCCACTCTCCAGTGTTCTTTAATTACATTTTATTGAGATTTACTCTTCCCATAATGAGCGCCTGCCTGCCGGCAGTTCGGGAGCGATGGGGGAAGCACGCTTTACAAAACATCCCCGCCTCCACTGCTCATTACTGGCTGACACAAAAAAGCATTCACTCAGACCATGTTGTTATGTCCAGGACCTGTAGAATGACATTGTAGGGGACCTACATCTACAGCATGACTTTACCGCCACATTACAGCCGCCTGCCCAGTGCTCATTGCATATCTCTCCCCAGAGGACTTGTCATTTTAACTATGAGGAGAGAGGGGAAGCGACCAATAATATTAAATAGACAGAGAGCAGCCTCAGTGACGTGCACATTAAAACTGGTCATATACTGTATATACAGTGCTTTCGAAAAGATCCCTTGACTTTTTCCACATTTTGTTATGTTACAGCCTTATCCTAAAATTGATTAAATCATTTTTTCCCCCCTCATCAATCTACACACAATACCCCATAACGAAAATGAAAACAAATGTTTTTTTTCAAATTGATAAAAATACAAAAACAGAAATATCACATTTACATAAGTATTCAGTCCCTTTACTCAGTACTTTGTTGAAGCTCCTTTGGCAGCAATTACAGCATCGAGTCTTCTTGGGTACGGCGCTACAAACTTGGCACACCTGTATTTGGGAGTTTCTCCCATTCTTCTATGCAAGAGAAGTTAATTTGATTTGAAATCCTATCAAGCTCTGTCAGCGTCTCTGCACAGCTATTTGCAGGTCTCTCCAGAGATGTTTGATCGGGTTCAATTGGCTGGGCCAATTGAGGACATTTAGAGACTTGTTCAGAAGCCACCCCTATGTTGTCTGCGCTGTGTGCTTAGGGTTGTTGTCCTGTTGGAAGGTGAACCGTCGCCCCAGTCTGAGGTCATGAGCGCTCTGGAGCAGGTTTTGATCAAGGATGTCTCTGTACTTTGCTCCATTCATCATTCCTTCGATCCTGACTGCCACCACCAATCTAAACTGGCCCGTCATGTCCTAAAATATGATTGGGTAGCCTCTCATTGCGCTAGAGCGCTTTAAATCTAGCTCAGATTGGAGGGAAAAGATGATGCGTTTGTTCTGGTATTTCACAGGCTGGCTTTTGGACCATGTGGATGCCTTGGAGCAGTCGCAAAGGCTGTGATTGGCTGTCTGGCTTTAGGACTATGAAGAGTGCAGCTGCAGTGAGGGAGCACTTAACAGCGTGAATTAACTTTGGTATAGGACATTTTTGTTTCCAATGGTGTTAGATTTATTTTGCCATTTTTTACTACAACTTTCCTTTGAGCAGCTTTATGTGGAGGAAACAAGGGAGTGTCCTGTCTCTCTTCGTCACTGTACTCATTCTCCTCCTGTATCTCTTCCATATCTCGTGTAACACTAACACAGTCCATCCACTGTCTGATCCATCCACAAACAAACCACTGGGAATTACTATGACGTCCAAAAAACTGCCAATTCCACATTCCTTTTCCTTATTTTATCCCCACTTTCCAGATAGATAGTTGTGTATTTCCCCAAAAACATTAATTTCCAGTGGGCTGGGAGAAAACTTCTGTCATAGTAGCCCCCGGGCTTATTCTCTGCCTGAGTGTTTGGTGTCAAAGATCTAAACAGACCCAAATCTCAAAGCACAGCTGGCACAATTGTTGAAGGGGAAGACTAAAGCACTCTATGTCACTCTTTCTTTCAATCTAACATACACAGACACACATATTTACAAAGTCCATCTCTATCTTTCCTCCTCTCCCTCCTTCATTCACTTCTCAGACAAATAAGTCCTCTAAGAACATACCCCTCAATGCCTGATCCATTAAAACACGTTCTTCTACCTCTAGTCCCCTCCAAGAGAGAGAGAGACAGAAAAACAGAGTGAGGGATAGTGACTGATTTGTGCCACAGAACCACCCATCAATCCCTTCTCATAGGGATAGGAATAGGGGCTGCAGGGATCCCCCTCTCCATTGTGTAGATCCATATAAATCAGAATCTAGCTCTGTGAGCCATAGAGGATAATCTCTAGAGTCCTATAAACACCAAATGTATCCTCTAAAGATTTAAAGAGAACAAGGGCAAAACAAATCTAATTGGTCAACAGACCCAGAACTCAATAAAGTTGTTCTGTCCTACCGAATGGAGTCGTTTTTTGTTGTTGTTGATGGAATAGAGTTTTTTTAATGGTCTCCATTAGATTTGGACGCAATTAGACTCTCTCTTACTTTTCTGGAATCAGCTGTGGAAGACGACTGCTAGACCCAATAAAGCATACAGTACACACAAAGATTAGTATGGACATGCAATTCTTCCCGGATAGCTCTGGGCTATAGATTGCACATCATGGTGATATTTAGCCACTGGCTGGTGGGAGATATGTGAAAATAACTGGTGCCTTCTTTGTTCCGCACTTTGTACATATTTCCTATAATAGACAGCAACAACCCATGTCTGCAGACAGGACGTTCATTAAAATATAAAAGAATAAGTCGTTAGGATAGAGTTGGAACACACACACACACACACACACACACTGACTGCACACAGACACGCACTCGTTTACATCTTTCACGAGTGTCATGGAGAATTGGGACATCAGTTAACGCCTTTATTTAACAATACACTTCTCATTAATTACTTGTCTTGATAGTTCCTTCCATTTTCCTTTCTAAGAAACAAAAAACCTTGAGGCATGTCATTAGTCAGAAGCTTGGCCGAATCTAATTCATAGTCCTACTACCTCATAAACTGGAAATGGCCTCACTGAACATAATAATCAATGTACCTTGTGATCAGCATTAACCTACTGTTGTAGTATAACACATGATCAACCCTATGACCCGATGTCATCATCATAGTTTAATCTCCCATGAAGAACCTCAATTAAAGCCACAATCAAATATTAACGCCCAGGATTTTGGAATGAGATGTTCGAATAGTAGGTGTCCCACATTCTTTTGGTGTCCCACATATGTTCATGTAGTGTATCTTGTTGTGCTGGAGTGATGGATGTCTCGCCTCGCCTGTCCCTATGGCTTTGGTTTTCACCAGGGCTTCTCTTCTTTATGATCTACCTTTAAATCACAGCATGCTGTAAATAATATATTAATGAGTTATTATATATTGTATTTTCAATGGAGGATGCCTTGATCTTAGGCAGGTTAAATGTATATCATATAAAGTACATATAAGGCGTTTTATTTAAACATAGATAAGGCCATCTGATGGTCAACTGCTCCAATTACCTTTATATAGGCCAAATGTCTGTAAAAACAGTTACACAGGAATGTTCATCAAGCAATGGTTGTCAATATATTGCATTTAAAAGTGCATTGTTTAATTCCTTTGTGACCAAGAGAAAGTGGTCTTGTTTAAATTCTATTAAATAATTTTGTATTTTTCATCTTGAGAGGTCTAAATCCATCTGAGACCATCACAGCGAGATCAGACACACATCAACAGACACGCACTTGTCTGTCCTTTGAGGAAATTTAAACCACCTGGAGCTGTGACATGGTGAGGTTGGACCCTTGTGCAGAGAACAGACCAGACGAGGAACCAGAGGTTAAGGATAAACATAATACTTTACTGAGAAACGATAACGGAAGGATCACAGTAATCCAAGCAGCATCACATCCGGCCATGATTTGGAGTCCCATAGGGCGGCGCACAATTGGCCCAGCGTCGTCCGGGTTTGGCTGAAGTAGGCCGTCATTGTAAATAAGAATTTGTTCTTAACTTCTCTAGGGTAGGGGGCAGCATTCGGAATTTTGGATGAAATGCATGCCCAAATTAAACTGCCTGCTTCTCGGGCCCAGAAGATATGATATGCATATAACTGGATAGAAAACACTCTAAGGTTTCCAAAACAGTTAAAATACTGTCTGTGAGTATAAGATAACTGATTTGTCAGGCGAAAACCTCAGAAATCAATTCAGGAAGTAGTTTTTTTTTGGTTTTGTAGTTTTCTATTCAATGCCATTACAGTATCCATTGACTTATGAGTCAAATTGCAATTTATATGCCTTCCACTAGATGTCAACAGTCTTTAGAAATTGTTTCAGGCTTATATTCTGAAAAATCAGGAAGTAAGAGTAGTCTGAATGAGTGGACCCTAAAGTGTCACAGAGCTTTTTCATGGACGAGACCAAAAGAGTGCCTTTCTTGTTTACCTTTTAAATTGACAATGTTATTGTCCGGTTGAAATAGTATAGATTATTTAGGCTAAAAACAACCAGAGGATTGAATATAAAAATCGTTTGACATGTTTCTATGAACTTTACGGATACAATTTAGATTTTTTGGTCTGCCTGTTTTGACTGCGTTTGAGCCTGTGGATTACTGAAGAAAACGCGAACAAAACAGAGGTTTTTGGATATAAAGAGACTTTATCGAACAAAAGGAACTTTTATTGAGTAAACTTTCTGCTGAGTGCAACCATATGAAGATCCTCAAAGGTAAGTGAATAATTTTATCTCTATTTCTGACATGTGTAACTCTTCTACTTGGCTGGTTACTATTTGTATTGATTTGTCTAGTGGGCTATGTTCTCAAATAATTGTAAGGTACGCTTTCGCCGTAAAGCATTTTAAAAATCTGACACCGTGGTTGGATTCACAAGAAGTTCATCTTTAAACCTATGTAAAATATGTTTTGTTTTCTGAATTTTTATAATGAGTATCTCTGTATTAGATTTTGGCGCCCAGCAGTTTCACTGGCTGTTGAAGAGGTGGGACGCTAACGTCTCACGTACCCAAGAGAGGTTAACTGACTTGCCTAGTTAAATAAAGGTTAAATAAAAACACTGGGACAACAACAAACACTAAGTCTCGAAAACTCACTCAAGAGACAAACGCAGACAATTCAAAGACAGAAAACAGATTTTTTGAAATCTTTGCAAATATATGAAAGATTAAAGCAGAAATACCTTGACATATTTAATCATACCCTTTACCTTGACAGAAGGCGAGACCCAGATGCAGACACAAGAGGCAGATGGTTGGAGTCTTACAATGTTTAGTAATCCAAAAGGAGTAGGCAAGAGAATGGTTGTGGACAGACAAAAGGTCAAATCCAGATCAGAGTCCAGGAGGTACAGTGTGGCAGAAAGGCTTGTGGTCAAGGCAGGCAGAATGGTCAGGCTGGTGGGTACAGAGTCCAGAACAGGCAAGGGTCAAAACCGGGAGGACTATAAAAAAGAGAATAGCAAAGAATAGTATGGGAAAAACCCCTGTTTGACTTGAAACATACAAGATGAACTGGCACAGAGAGACAGGAAACACAGGGATAAATACACTGGGGGGAAAAAAGCGACACCTGGAGGGGGTGGAGACAATAATGAGGACAGGTGAAACTGATCAAGGTGTGACACCCTGGATAGCAAATAATTGTTATTTACCTATGTTTGGAATCCTATCTTGTGTCATGCCTACCATTTTGTTAGATTAAAATGTATTCACATTCATAATCATAACCAATCTCAACCCTCGTCAATTATGTTACATAGCTAGATATTAAAACGATTTACATTTGCTGATGTTACATGTTTGCTAACAAGTTATGTACTCAAGTTGTGGCACATAACATGTTAGCAGATGCCAGGCTAACTCACTAGTCAAATCCAGTCATGTACTAACTTTTATTTGTAAACCTAGGTTACAACTAGGTGGCTAGTTGTAACATTGTAGCTTGCTGTTTAATAGCCATATACAGTGGGGAGAACAAGTATTTGATACACTGCCGATTTTGCAGGTTTTCCTACTTACAAAGCATGTAGAGGTCTGTAATTTTTATCATAGGTACACTTCAACTGTGAGAGACGGAATCTAAAACAAAAATCCTGAAAATCACATTGTATGATTTTTAAGTAATTAATTAGCATTTTATTGCATGACATAAGTATTTGATACATCAGAAAAGCAGAACTTAATATTTAGTACAGAAACTTTTGTTTGCAATTTACAGAGATCATACATTTCCTGTAGTTCTTGACCAGGTTTGCACGCACTGCAGCAGGATTTTGGCCCACTCCTCCATACAGACCTTCTCCAGATCCTTCACGTTTCGGGCTGTCGCTGGGCAATACGGACTTTCAGCTCCCTCCAAAAATGTTCAATTTGGTTCAGGTCTGGAGACTGGCTAGGCCACTCCAGGACCTTGAGATGCTTCTTACGGAGCCACTCCTTAGTTGCCATGGCTGTGTGTTTCGGGTCGTTGTCATGCTGGAAGACCCAGCCACGACCCATCTTCAATGCTCTTACTGAGGGAAGGAGGTTGTTGGCCAAGATCTCACGATACATGGCCCTCCATCCTCCCCTCAATACGGTGCAGTCGTCCTGTCCCCTTTGCAGAAAGCATCCCCAAAGAATGATGTTTCCACCTCCGTGCTTCACGGTTGGGATGGTGTTCTTGGGGTTGTACTTCATCCTTTCTCTTCCACAACACGGCGAGTGGAGTTTTAGACCAAAAGCTCTATTTTGTCTCATCAGACCACATGACCTTCTCCCATTCCTCCTCTGGATCATCCAGATGGTCATTGGCAAACTTCAGACGGGCCTGGACATGCGCTGGCTTGAGCAGGGGGACCTTGTGTGCGCTGCAGGATTTTAATCCATGACGGCGTAGTGTGTTACTAATGGTTTTTTTGAGACTGTGGTCCCAGCTCTCTTCAGGTCATTGACCAGGTCCTGCCATGTAGTTCTGGGCTGATCCCTCACCTTCCTCATGATCATTGATGCCCACGAGGTGAGATCTTGCATGGAGCCCCAGACCGAGGGTGATTGACCGTCATCTTGAACTTCTTCCATTTTCTAATAATTGCGCCAACAGTTGTTGCCTTCTCACCAAGCTGCTTGCCTATTGTCCTGTAGCCCATCCCAGCCTTGTGCAGGTCTACAATTTTATCCCTGATGTCCTTACACAGCTCTCTGGTCTTGGCCATTGTGGAGAGGTTGGAGTCTGTTTGATTGAGTGTGTGGACAGGTGTCTTTTATACAGGTAACAAGTTCAAACAGGTGCAGTTAATACAGGTAATGAGTGGAGAACAGGAGGGCTTCTTAAAGAAAAACTAACAGGTCTGTGTGAGACGGAATTCTTACTGGTTGGTAGGTGATCAAATACTTATGTCATGCAATAAAATGCTAATTAATTACTTAAAAATCATACAATGTGATATTCAGGATTTTTGTTTTAGATTCCGTCTCTCACAGTTGAAGTGTACCTATGATAAAAATTACAGACCTCTACATGCTTTGAGAGTAGGAAAACCTGCAAAATCGGCAGTGTATCAAATACTTGTTCTCCCCACTGTATACGACAAAAGATAAAATATGTTTTACAATCGAGATACAATAGATCTCTGATTGTAAAACCTCTTCTACTAGTAGTCATACATACAGTATCTACCTGTAGTTGCTAGCTACCTAAACTCAGCAAAAAAGAAACATCCCTTTTTCAGGACCCTGTCTTTCAAAGATAATTCAGAAAAATCCAAATAATTTTACAGATCTTAAACATTGCACATGGTTGTTCAACCATAAACAATTAATGAACATTGTTAAGACACTAACAGCTTACAGACGGTAGGCAATTAGGGTCACAGTTATGAAAACTTAGGACACTAAAGAGGCCTTTCTACTGACTGTGAAAAGCACCAAAAGAAAGATGCCCAGGGTCCCTGCTCATCTGCGTGAATGTGCCTTAGGCATGCTGCAAGGAGGCATGAGGACTGCAGATGTGGCCAGATGTACTGTCTCAGTACATGTATGTACTGAGACACCTAAGACAGCGCTACAGGGAGACAGGACGGACAGCTGATCATCCTTGCAGTGGCAGACCACGTGTAACAACACCTGCACAGGATTGGTACATCCGAACATCACACATGCTAGACAGGTACAGGATGGCAACAACAACTGCCAGAGTTACACCAGGAACTGACAATCCCTCCCTCAGTGCTCAAACTCAGTGCTCAAACTGTCCGCAATAGGCTGAGAGAGGCAGGACTGAGGGCTTGACGAGTTGTGGTTTTGTTTCACATGGGGTGATGGTCGGATTTGCATTTATCGTCGAAGGAATGAGCATTACATTGAGGCCAGGTACTCTGGAGCAGCGATCGATTCGGAGGTGGAGGGTCCGTCATTGTCTGGGGCGGTGTCACAACATCATCGGACTGAGCTTGTTGTCAATGCAGGCAATCTCAATGCTGTGCATTACAGGGAAGACATCCTTCTCCCTCATGTGGTACCCTTCCTGCAGGCTCATCCTGACATGACCCTCCAGCATGACAATGTCACCAGCCAAACTGCTCCTGCAAGACAGGAATGTCAGTGTTCTGCCATGGCCAGTGGACCTGTTGGATGGGAGGGTGAGGTCCAGGAACTTGCAGGTGCCTTGGTGGAAGAGTGGGGTAACATCTCACATCAATAACTGGCAAATCTGATGCAGTCCATGAGGAGGGGATGCACTGCAGTACTTAATTCAGCTGTTGGCCACACCAGATACTGACTGTTACTTTTGATTTTGACCCCCCTTTGTTCAGGGACACATTATTACATTTCTGTTAGTCACATGTCTGTGGAACTTGTTTAGTTTATGTCTCAATTGTTGAATGTTATGTTCATACACATATCAAATCCAATTAATTTATATAGCCCTTCTTACATCAGCTGATATCTCAAAGTGCTGTACAAAAACCCAGCCTAAAACCCCAAACAGCAAGCAATGCAGGTGTAGATGCACGGTGGCTAGGAAAAACTCCCTAGAAAGGCCAAAACCTAGGAAGAAACCTAGAGAGGAACCAGGCTATGAGGGGTGGCCAGTCCTCTTCTGGTTGTGTTGTATTGGATTGTATTGAATTTGCACCAAACAAAAACTTCAGTGTGTCACGTTCCTGACCTGTTTTCCTTTGTTATGTATTTGTTTTAGTTGGTCAGGGTGTGAGTTGGGTGGGTTGGTCTAGGTTTGTTTTTCTATGTTGGGATTTTGTGTTTGGCCTGGTATGATTCTCAATCAGAGACAGGTGTGTATCGTTGTCCCTGATTGAGAGTCATACTAAGGCAGCCAGGGTTTCACTGGTGTTTTGTGGGTGTTTGTTTCCTGTGTCAGTGTTTGGGCCACACAGGACTGTTTTCAGGTTAGTCACGTTTGTAGAGTTTCGTAATTTGTAGTGTTTGTTGTTTGTTCATTAAAACATGAATACCTACTACTCCGCATCTTGGTCCGATCCATGCTCCTCCTCGTCTGAGGAGGAGAACGACTACGACAACCTTAACACAGTGACTTTTTGCAAACAGCTGCATGTTTTGTTATATTTTGATTCTGCACAGGCTTCCTTCCTTTCACTCTGTCAATTAGGTTATTATTATGGAGTAACTACAATGTTGTTGATCCATCCTCAGTTTCCTCCTACCACAGATATTAAACTCTGTAACTGTTCTAAAGTCAGCATTGGTGACTGGGCCTATTGATACACCGTCCAAAGTGTAATTAATACCTTCACCATGCTCAAAGGGAATTTCAATGTCTACTTTTTTATTTGTATGATCCTACCTGTCACGCCCTGACCTTAGAAATCTTTTTTATGTCTCTATTTGGTTTGGTCAGGGTGTGATTTGGGGTGGGTATTCTATGTTCTATTATTTGTATATCTATGTTTTGGCCGGGTAGGCTTCTCAATCAGGGACAGCTGTCTATTGTTGTCTCTGATTGAGAACCATACTTAGGTAGCCCTTTTTCCCACCTGTCCTTGTGGGAAGTTGACTTTGTTTTTGGCACATAGCCTTTAGCTTCGCGGTTTGATTTGTATTTTTTACTGTTTTGTTCGGCGTCTTTCCATATAAATAAAGATAATGTACGCTCACCACGCTGCGCCTTGGTCCTCTTCTTTTGACGGCCGTGACACTACCAATATGTTCCCTTCTTTGCCAGGCATTGAAAAAACTCCCTGGTCTTTGTGGTTGAAACTTTGTTTTAAATTCGCTACTCGACTGAGGGACCTTACATAAAATTGCATGTGTGGGGTACACAAATGGGGTAGTTATTCAACAATGATGTGAAACACTATTATTGCACACAGAGTGAGTCCCTGCAACTTAGTCCCTGTGGCTTAAAAAAGGACCCGTACATAATCATTTCACTATTAGTCTACACCTGTTGTCTACTGTTGGATTCGACATTTTGAACATTGAGATATTAACTTCTCTGGGATATGTGGGACGCTAACGTCCCACTTGGCCAAAAGCCAGTAAAAATGCAGAGCGCCATATTCAAATAAATTACTATAAAAATTTTACTTTCAAGAAATCACACATGCAATACACCAAATTAAAGCTACACTTGTTGTGAATCCAGCCAACATGTCAGATTTCAAATAGGCTTTCCGGCGAAAGCAAACAATGCTATTATCTGAGGATAGCACAATAGTAAACAAATAGTAAGAAGCATATTTCAACCTGCAGGCGCGACACAAAACGCAGAAATAAAAATATAATTCATGCCTTACTGCCTTACTTACTTACTTCTGTTGTTGGCACTCCAAAATGTCCCATAAACATCACAAATAGTCCTTTTGTTCGATTAATTCAGTCAATATATATCCAAAATGTCCATTTATTTGGCGCGTTTGATCCAGAAAAACACTGGTTCCAACTTGTGCAACGTGACTACAAAATATCTCAAAAGTTACCTGTAAACTTTGCCAAAACATTTCAAACTACTTTTGTAATACAACTTTTGGTATTTTTTACGTAAATAATCGATCAAATTAAAGATGGGCTGATCTGTGTTCAATACAGGATTAAAACAAACTGTAGCTAGCTTTCTGGTCACGCGCCTCTATCTAACAGTACACTTCAAGTTACCCTCGTTCTGGATGGCCGTACTTCTTCATTACACAAAGGAAAAAACCTCAACCAATTTCTAAAGACTGTTGACATCTNCGCCAGCCAGTCAGGAGCTGCCAGAGACGCCAGCCAGTCAGGAGCTGCCAGAGCTGCCCAACAGTCAGGAGCTGCCCTACAGTCATGAGCTGCCCTACAGTCATGAGCTGCCCTACAGTCATGAGCTGCCCTACAGTCATGAGCTGCCCTACAGTCATGAGCGGCCACTCAGTCATGAGCGGCCACTCAGTCCGGAGCTGCCACTCAGTCCGGAGCTGCCACTCAGTCCGGATCTGCCCCTTATCCTGGTGCTGCCCCTTATCCTGGTGCTGCCCCTTATCCTGGTGCTGCCCCTTATCCTGGTGCTGCCCCTTATCCTGGTGCTGCCCCTCAGTCAACTGCTACCCCTCAGTCTGTTACTGCCTTTTGGAATAGRGGGATTGACATGGAGGGTGAATATTGGGAGGAGGCCACGGAAGCGGGGGTTGACTATGGTGGGGTGGGGACCACGACCAGCGCCAGAGCCGCCACCGTGGACAGACGCCGACCCAGACCCTCCCCTAGACTTTGTGCTGGTGCGCCCGGAGTTCGCACCTTAAGGGGGGGTTCTGTCACGTTCCTGACCTGTTTTCCTTTGTTATGTATTTGTTTTAGTTGGTCAGGGCGTGAGTTGGGTGGGTTGGTCTAGGTTTGTTTTTCTATGTTGGGATTTTGTGTTTGGCCTGGTATGATTCTCAATCAGAGACAGGTGTGTATCGTTGTCCCTGATTGAGAGTCATACTAAGGCAGCCAGGGTTTCACTGGTGTTTTGTGGGTGTTTGTTTCCTGTGTCAGTGTTTGGGCCACACAGGACTGTTTTCAGGTTAGTCACGTTTGTAGAGTTTCGTAATTTGTAGTGTTTGTTGTTTGTTCATTAAAACATGAATACCTACTACTCCGCATCTTGGTCCGATCCATGCTCCTCCTCGTCTGAGGAGGAGAACGACTACGACAACCTTAACACAGTGACTTTTTGCAAACAGCTGCATGTTTTGTTATATTTTGATTCTGCACAGGCTTCCTTCCTTTCACTCTGTCAATTAGGTTATTATTATGGAGTAACTACAATGTTGTTGATCCATCCTCAGTTTCCTCCTACCACAGATATTAAACTCTGTAACTGTTCTAAAGTCAGCATTGGTGACTGGGCCTATTGATACACCGTCCAAAGTGTAATTAATACCTTCACCATGCTCAAAGGGAATTTCAATGTCTACTTTTTTATTTGTATGATCCTACCTGTCACGCCCTGACCTTAGAAATCTTTTTTATGTCTCTATTTGGTTTGGTCAGGGTGTGATTTGGGGTGGGTATTCTATGTTCTATTATTTGTATATCTATGTTTTGGCCGGGTAGGCTTCTCAATCAGGGACAGCTGTCTATTGTTGTCTCTGATTGAGAACCATACTTAGGTAGCCCTTTTTCCCACCTGTCCTTGTGGGAAGTTGACTTTGTTTTTGGCACATAGCCTTTAGCTTCGCGGTTTGATTTGTATTTTTTACTGTTTTGTTCGGCGTCTTTCCATATAAATAAAGATAATGTACGCTCACCACGCTGCGCCTTGGTCCTCTTCTTTTGACGGCCGTGACACTACCAATATGTTCCCTTCTTTGCCAGGCATTGAAAAAACTCCCTGGTCTTTGTGGTTGAAACTTTGTTTTAAATTCGCTACTCGACTGAGGGACCTTACATAAAATTGCATGTGTGGGGTACACAAATGGGGTAGTTATTCAACAATGATGTGAAACACTATTATTGCACACAGAGTGAGTCCCTGCAACTTAGTCCCTGTGGCTTAAAAAAGGACCCGTACATAATCATTTCACTATTAGTCTACACCTGTTGTCTACTGTTGGATTCGACATTTTGAACATTGAGATATTAACTTCTCTGGGATATGTGGGACGCTAACGTCCCACTTGGCCAAAAGCCAGTAAAAATGCAGAGCGCCATATTCAAATAAATTACTATAAAAATTTTACTTTCAAGAAATCACACATGCAATACACCAAATTAAAGCTACACTTGTTGTGAATCCAGCCAACATGTCAGATTTCAAATAGGCTTTCCGGCGAAAGCAAACAATGCTATTATCTGAGGATAGCACAATAGTAAACAAATAGTAAGAAGCATATTTCAACCTGCAGGCGCGACACAAAACGCAGAAATAAAAATATAATTCATGCCTTACTGCCTTACTTACTTACTTCTGTTGTTGGCACTCCAAAATGTCCCATAAACATCACAAATAGTCCTTTTGTTCGATTAATTCAGTCAATATATATCCAAAATGTCCATTTATTTGGCGCGTTTGATCCAGAAAAACACTGGTTCCAACTTGTGCAACGTGACTACAAAATATCTCAAAAGTTACCTGTAAACTTTGCCAAAACATTTCAAACTACTTTTGTAATACAACTTTTGGTATTTTTTACGTAAATAATCGATCAAATTAAAGATGGGCTGATCTGTGTTCAATACAGGATTAAAACAAACTGTAGCTAGCTTTCTGGTCACGCGCCTCTATCTAACAGTACACTTCAAGTTACCCTCGTTCTGGATGGCCGTACTTCTTCATTACACAAAGGAAAAAACCTCAACCAATTTCTAAAGACTGTTGACATCTAGTGGAAGCGGTAGGAACTGCAAGAAGGTCAATTAGAAATCTGGATTCCCAATGAAAACACATTGAAAAGAGAGTGACCTCAAAAAAAAAAAGTCTGAATGGTTTGTCCTCGGGGTTTTGCCTGCAAAATAAGTTCAGTTATACACACAGACATGATTCAAACAGTTGTAGAAACTTCAGAGTGTTTTCTATCCAAATCTACTAATAATATGCATATCTTATCTTCTGGGGATGAGTAGCTGGCAGTTGAATTTAGGTATGCTTTTCATCCAAACGTGAAAATGCTAATCCAATCTCAGGTACCCTAAAACGTAAATAATCAATCAAATTTAAGACGGAATAAACTGTTTCTAATAACGGATAAAAACAACGTGAAGCGCGCTCCAGTTCACGCACAAAAAATACCAGTAGAGTTCACCTGGAGTGACACTTACAATGAATAGGACTACTTCTTAATTTCTCAAAAGAAAAACATAGAACAATTTGTAAAGACTGTTGACATCTAGTGGAAACCATAGGAACTGCAACCAGGTTCTTAATAATAAGGGCATCCCATAGAAAAAATTTGAAAAATCCTATGACCTCAATATTTTTTTTCCCTGGATGGTTTGTCCTCGAGGTTTCACCTGCCATATCAGTTCTGTTATACTCACAGACATTGTTTTAACAGTTGTAACAGTATATATTATATGCATATCGTAGCTTCTGGGCCTGAGTAACAGGTAGTTTACTTTGGGCACGCTTTTCATCCGGACGTAAAATTACTGCCCCCTACCCAAAATAGGTTAAATT
Organism: Salvelinus sp. IW2-2015; assembly: GCF_002910315.2. NCBI lineage: Eukaryota > Metazoa > Chordata > Actinopteri > Salmoniformes > Salmonidae > Salvelinus > Salvelinus sp. IW2-2015. The sequence continues at coordinate 17,131,286 of NC_036876.1, forward strand.
GATTTTTATTTGGATTTCTTGTGACGGACATACACAAAATAGTCCAAATTGGTGAAGTGAAAAGAAAAACTTGTTTAAAAAATAAAAAACGGAAAAGTGGTGCGTGCATATGTATTCACCCCTTTGCTATGAAGCCCCTAAATAAGATCTGGTGCAACCAATTACCTTCAGAAGTCACATATTTAGTTAGATTGCACACAGGTGGACTTTATTTAAGTGTCACATGACCTGTCACAAGATCTCAGTATATATACACACTTGTTCTGAAAGCCCCCAGGGTCTGCAACACCACTAAATAAGGGGCACCACCAAGCAAGAGTTACCATGAAGACCAAGGAGCTCTCCAAACAGGTCAGGGATAAAATTGTGGAGAATTACAGATCAGGGTTGGGTTATAAAACAATATCAGAAACTTTGAACATCCCACGGAGCACCATTAAATCCATTATTATAAAATGGAAAGAATGTGGCACCACAACAAACCTGCCAAGTGAGGGCCGCCCACCAAAACTCACGGACCAGGCAAGAAGGGCACTAATCAGAGAGGCATCAATGACCCTGAAGGAGCGGCCAAACACCACAGCAGAGATTGGAGTATCTGTCCATAGGACCACTATAAAATAAATAAGCAAACATGTTTGGTGTTCACCAACATGCATCTGAGAGACTCCCCAAACATCTGGAAGAAGGTACTCTTTTCAAACGAGACTAAAATAGTGCTTTTAGGCCATCAAGGAAAACGCTATGTCTGGAGCAAACCCAACACCTCTCCTCACCCCGAGAACCCATCCCCACAGTGAAGGATGGTGGTGGCAGCATCATGCTGTGGGGATGTTTTTCACTGGGAAACTGGTCAGAATTGAAGGAATGATGGATTGTGCTAAATACAGGGAAATTCTTGAGGGAAACCTGTTTCAGTCTTCCATAGATTTGAGACTGGGATGGAGGTTCACCTTCCAGCAGGACAATGACCTTAAGCATACTGCTAAAGCAACAAAGTGGTTTATGAGGAAACATTTAAATGTCTTGGAATGGCTTAATCAAAGCCCATACCTCAATCCAATTGAGAATCTGTGGTATGAATTAAGATTGCTGTACACCAGCGGAACCCATCCAACTTGAAGGAGCTGGACAAGTTTTGCCTTGAAGAATGGCCAAAAGTCCCAGTGGCTACATATGCCAAGCTTAGAGACATACCCCAAGAGACTTGCGGCTGTAATTGCTGCAAAAGGTGGCTCTACAAAGTATTGACTTTAGGGGGTGAATAGTTATGCACGCTCAAGTTTTCTGTGTTTTGTCTTATTTCTTGTTTGTTGCACAATAAAAAATATTTTGCATCTTCAAAATGGTAGGCATGTTGTGTAAATCAAATGATACAAACCCCCAAATAATCAGTTTTAATTCCAGGTTGCAAGGAACCAAAATAGGAAAAATGCCAAGGGAGTGAATACTTTCGGAAGCCACTGTAGTCTTTCAAAAGCATCTGTAATCTGACTACTATATTTTTGCTGTTAACGTAACGGATTACAGTTACAGTTCTTTTGTAATTTGTTACTCCCCAACCCTTTTTGTCAAACTCTTTTTGTTAATTTTAAAGATCCTTCACCTGTGATAGAGAAACACTATCCTGTCCATTACTCCCACCTTTGGCTTTGGATGACATGGTAGCAAAATAGACTAATGCTGGGAGTCCACGCAGTTCCAGACAGGGTAGGTTGCGGGGCTCATTTAAACAGCAACATACAGCAGGGATTTAGACAGGTAGCAAGTAATCAAACATTTTCTATTTCACACTTTTTCAGAAACTTTCAAAACAACAAAAAGAGCTCTCCGTTAGTGATATGTTTTACCCATAAAGGCTTACATGCTATACACTATTTCAATAGAGTCTTATGGGTGACCAGCACAATTACAAGATCAGCAGTAATAATGTGATCTCATGAAATCATACACCCAGTCATCACCCAGCCCTATGGCCATTGTCAGTGTCTATGTCACCCGCTATTTATCTGCCCCACAGACAGTAGCCTCTCCACATCACGGATGGATGGAAGGGCACATTGCCAGCCGCAAACGACTGTAACACCACACACACACACACACACAAACACACACACACACACACACCACACACCACACCAACACACACACCACACACCACACACCACACCCACACAAACACCACTGAGAGAAAGACCACTCGCTGAGTCACTATAACAGACTGACTGGCCCACACTCGAGAGGCGCATGATGCAGCCTACACTGCACCGAGCGCTACTGTTTATCTGCGTGCTTCAGTCGACCTAGCAAAACGGCGCCCACCGCGCCATAACGGTAGCTTCGCTTCAGTCGCCTCCTTGGAATATTAGGATGCTACCTACCCTTCTTCACTGAGCTAAAAATACTTGTCAAACTGCGCACACGAATCATGGGTATCATCCCTCCTAAGCCGCAGGGGGCCTTCTGGAAGACTGGCCACCAATTACGGCCAACCAGAGCAAACCAAACACTGACACAGTCCACCACCAACCCATCACTCCATCCGTCCCTCCAGCCCCTTCCGACTGTCGCCCCCCTTGGTCATTGCAATGAGATGGCCAGCCAATGGGATAAACTGCAGTGGTGTGTGATGCGTGAGCTAGTGGATCCGAGCAGACTGCCGGGTAGCCGGGGCATGAATGAAAAACATTCTGATCTGTGATGAGAGGCGTTATGGGGGAGGATGTTTGTGTGCCAGAGGTTTGTGTATGTACTGTATATGTGTGTGATAGTGTATGTGTGCGTTACAGTGTTTGAGTGTGCTTACTAAACTCAGCAAAAAAAGAACCATCCCTTTTTCTGGACCCTGTCTTTCAAAGATAAATCATAAAAATCCAAATAACTTTACAGATCTTCACTGTAAAGGGTTTACACACTGTTTTCCGTGATTGTTCAATGAACAATAAACAATTAATGAACATGCACCTGTGGAACGGTCGTTAAGACACATTTATTAAGGTCACATTTATGAAAACTTAGGACACTAAAGAGGCCTTTCTACTGACTCTGAAAAACACCAAAAGAAAGATGTCCATGGTCCCTGCTCATCTGCGTGAATGTGCCTTAGGCATGCTGCAAGGAGGCATGATGACTGCAGATGTGGCCAGGGCAATAAATTGTAATGTCCGTACTGTGAGACGCCCAAGACAGTGCTACAGGGAGACAGGACGGACAGCTGATCGCCTGGTAGACCATGTGTGGCAGACCAGACTATGTGGCAGACCACGTGTAACAACACCAGCACAGGATCGGTACATCCGAACATCACAGCTGCGGGAAAGGTACAGCATGGCAACAACAACTGCCCGAGTTACACCAGGAATGCACAATCCCTCCCTCAGTGCTCAAACTGTCTGCAATAGGCTGAGAGAGGCTGGACTGAGGGCTTGTAGGCCTGTTGTAAGGCAGGTCCTCACCAGACATCACCGGCAACAACGTCGCCTTTGGGCAAAAACCCACCGTTGCTGGACCAGACAGGACTCGCAAAAAGTGCTCTTCACTGACGAGTCGCGGTTTTGTCTCACCAGGGGTGACGGTCGGATTCGCGTTTATCGTCGAAGGAATGAGCGTTACACCATAGCCTGTACTCTGGAGCGGGATCTATTTGGAGGTGGAAGGTTTGTCATGGTCTTAGGTGGTGTGTCACAGCATCATCGGACTGAGTTTGTTGTCATTGCAGGCAATCTCAAAGCTGTGCGTTACAGGGAAGATATCCTCCTCCCTCATTTTGGAACCCTTCCTGCAGGCTCATCCTGACATGACCCTCCAGCATGACAATGCCACCAGCCATACTGCTCGTTCTGTGAGTGATTTCCTGCAAGACAGGAATGTCAGTGTTCTGCCATGGCCAGCGAAGAACACAGATCTCAATCCCATTGAGCACATCTGGGACCTGTTGGATAGGAGGATGAGGGCTAGGGCCATTCCCCCAGAAATGTCAGGGAACTTGCTGGTGCTTTGGTAGAAGAGTGGGGTAACCTTTCACAGCAATAACTGGCATATCTGGTGTAGTCCTTGAGGAGGAGATGCACTGCAGTGCTTAATGCAGCTGGTGGCCATACTGTTACTTTTGATATTGACACCCCCCGCCTTTGTTCAGGAACACATTATTCCATTTTTATTAGTCAAGTGTCTGTGGAACTTGTTCAGTTTATGTCTCAGTTGTTGAATCTTGCTATGTTCATACAAATATTTACACATGTTACGTTTGCTGAAAATAAATGCAGTTGACAGTGAGAGGACATTTATTTTTTTGCTGAGTTTTGTACATGTGTGTTTGGAGAACTGTTTGTTTAAAGATGTGGGAGGATGAGTGTGTGAGCATATGTTTGTGTACAGTACACTCTTTGAAAAAAGGGTTCCAAAAGGATTCTTCAGCTGTGCCCTTAGGATAACCCTTTTTGGTTACAGGTAGAATCCTTTTGGGTTCCATGTAGAACTCTCTGTAGAAAGGGTTCTACATGTAACTGAAAAGGGTTATACCTGCAACCAAAAATTGTTCCTCAAAGGGTTCTCCTATGTGGACAGACGAAGAACCCTTTAAGGATCTAGATGCCTTTTTTTCTATCAATCAATTAATCAAATATATTTATAAAGCCTTTCTTACATCAGCTGACGTCACAAAGAAACCCAGCCTAAAACCCCAAACAGCAAGCAATGCTGGTGTAGAAGCACGGTGGCTAGGAAAAACTCCCTAGAAAGGCCAGAACCTAGGAAGAAACCTAGAGAGGAACCAGGCTATGAGGGGTGGCCAGTCCTCTTCTGGCTGTGCCGGGTGGAGATTATAACAGAACATGGCCAAGATGTTCAAATGTTCATAGATGACCAGCAGGGTCAAATAATAATAATCATAGTGGTTGTCGAGGGTGCAACAGGTCAGCACCTTAGGAGTAATGTCAGTTGGCTTTTCATAGCCGATCATTCAGAGTATCTCTACCGCTCCTGCTGTCTCTAGAAAGTTGAAAACAGCAGGCCTGGGACAGGTAGCACGTCCGGTGAACAGGTCATGGTTCCATAGCCACAGGCATGGAGTGTGTGTCTATGTGGTTCCTGACTACTGTGCACAGTGCTGTAGAGTTATGTGGCTCCTTGCCTGGGAAGCAAATGGCTGGACCGTGGGCACATGGCTGCTCCATCCAGGGCCATATTGAGCGGGGGTTGCCTGCCACATGGAGGGGGTGGGGGTGTTAGGAAGTACTGTATGTCATGGATCCGGTCGTCCCCATCACAACAGTCTCCCCGGACATAAGGATGTACACATACACGGTCGGACATTCACACACAAACACACGTGTTGGACACAAACATGGTCGGATACATTGCTGGTACACAAACACACAGTCAGAAGCACACGTAGCCGGACACACACACACACACACACACACACACACACACACACACACACACACACACCACACAACACACACAACACACACACACACACACACACCACACACACCACACACACCACCACACACACACACACACACTCGGTTGGACATAATACGCCTATGATCGACTGAACTTGACTGTGTAGCACTTTACACAAAGTATGGCCTGGCCTGGTAAACAAACATTAAAGGAGCTCAGAGGGCCGAATATTCTAAGGTAAATAACCTTAAGTGCTTCTATGAAATACCCAACTTTTAAAATGGAATGATATGTAAACAATACAGGTCACCTTTAATACAGCATCTGGTGAGAAATCATGTTAACGATGCTAGTGGAGCTGTACTACGAGAGAAAAGCCTGATTCTGTTGAGGGTGTAGATGACCAGATGAAGGGCTTGATCTAAAGTAAAGTTAGACCTGTCATCATTTTGGAGCGAGACACATATTAAAAACGATTAGAATCACCTTTCTGCAGGTTGATGTTGGAGACTTCATTAAACAGTTGAATTATAATAGAATGATCACTTTTGGAATGGCTGCCGTGCGAGATTGATCCACTCAGAATGATGACAACCTGTTCATTTTCTGAAAAGTGATTTATCTATGGATGCAGCACTAATTAAGCTGTCCATCATGCCTTGGCCAATACCTCATACCAGGCCTGGAAAAATAATATTTGTAGAAAAATCTAATATCTCCATATACTTGATATCATATCTGAGTGTGGGAGGGTGAGATAAGCTTGAAGTATGAGGAATAATGAACTCTTGGAACATATTAGATGACCTGTGTTTTACAATAAAACAGTAATGGTTGTGAATTGATTATCCGTTAGTTCTACATGTTAGTGTGTGTGCATGTTTACAGAACCATACTGTACATGTGTGCATGTGTGTGAGCGCTTTCTTGCTTACAAGTGGCTTGCATGTGCCACATATCTACAATTTAAACCCCTGTTGGTTTGAGAGCTCAAACAACAGTGTTTCCTTAAACCACAGTTGGCAACAAGCTACCACCCTCATTATAACTGTGGGAAGATAAGTGGTAATGACTGGATGGACCAAAGGTAGGGAAGAGGCAGGCGTGATGGTTGCTGATGATGGGACTCTGTACGCCTATGTAGATATTCCATAAAAAATCAGGCGTTTCCAGCTACAATAGTAATTTACAACATTCACAATGTCTACACTGTACAGTATTTCTGATCAATTGGATGTTATTTTAATGGACAAAAAAATTGCTTTTCTTTAAAAAACAAGGACAATTCTAAGCGACCCCAAACTTTTGAACGGTAGTGTATGTCCATTTTTAAAGTGGTTAAAAAGCATAACAATTTTAAATTAGTATGATAAAACAGTATGATAACATTTTCATCGAGTTAACATTTTTATGTTCACTCTGAAACTACTGATATGAATGGACAAATATACCAAGAAATCTTAAAATTAAAAGGTAGATGCAGAAATGTCATTTCAGGCTGTCGTGCCTGGTCTTAATGCTGCTACTGGGACTGCTGAGGATGGTAGTGTAATATGATACAGTATTTACACACTAACACACATGCTTACACAGGCATGTTGAAATAGTCTAGTGTTTAAGCAATCACATACAGCCGCGGGCATACAAACACTACTGTAATACCCCCCTTAAAACATTTTTTTAATGTTTCAGCCAGACAGCCACTCACAAAGTACACGTATACAGATCGCTGTCCATGGTGCTGAAATTGCAGCATGCCTATGCTGCTGCATGTTTGTCAAATCGATAATAGGCTTTCTATGGTGCCAGGACATAGCTTTACTTTAGGTTATGGATAAATGTTTATTGGTAGGCCTATTTGGTCATCATTTTCTCAGGTTAAGCCTAACATTTCACAAAGCTATACATGGTGTCGTAATGCTGCCATTTTTAGACTACTGGCTGGTGGCAATAATGTAATAACATTTTCAGTAGTTAAAGTTGGAAATTCAAACATTGCAAATTGTCAAATACATTTTCATCATTGTTCACACTGTCTTAAGCCTTAGCCCCACCCGTGTCTTTAAGGATTCATACGTGAGGCCATGTACTAAACAGTGAGTAAGGTACTGTAGTCAATGGAGGCTGCTGAGGGGAGGACGGCTCATAAAAATGGCTGGAACGGAGCCATGTGTTTGGTATATTTGATACCATTCCACTGACAGCCATTACTACGTGCCTGTCCTCCCCAATTAAGGTGCCACCAACCTCCTGTGAAGGTTGTGTAGTAAAACAACCAAAGATTTCAAGACAAAAAGTGATGAAAGTTGTAGCCTACAATAAGGAAAAAATCCTTGTAAAAATCTACTTTATCTAGTCCTTAGCCTATATCCTAATCAGACTTTGGTGCAGGTCATGCTGTTCTTTCATCTCTGGTAAATGCACACTATATCAAATACAATCTAACTTTGTCACATGCACGGGATATATAAGGTGTAAACGGTACAGTGAAATGGTTACTTGCATAGTAGCAATATCAAAAATAGAAAGTGTCCAGATAAAAATATTGTATAAATATGTTATAATTTTTAGATGCTTATCCAGACATTAGCGGTGTGCCGAGTAGTCATACAAATAGAGTATTGTAGTGGATATATCCACAAAAAAAAATTATGTCGGCATACCAGACATACTTGTCTAACTGTATGGGTCATGTGAAGGAAATGCTATAACCACCCCCCAGCCACATCTAGCTAAGTGGATGAGTCACTAATGTATAGACATGTACACATGTTCATGAGATATAACAGATGGCTGTAATCATCCCCAAATACAACTGGCTAAATTGATGGGTCATGTGATCATCTGGCAAAGTGATGGCTTTTGTTGAGACATGTAGCTAGCTAGCTAAACAATGAACCATAATCTCAACCCATACTACTAGCAATTCAAACGGATTGTCATAGCTAGCCACCCTGCATTACATGCTGTAGATTGTATCTGCAGGTAGCTAGCTAACATTAGGCTATAACTAGCATTGCAAATGGCTTTCTGAGATACGAATAATATTGCTACACAGATCATACACATAGAGTTAGCTAGTGACCCAGCAAGCTAACATTCACTAGCTAGCTAACAGTACACTTTAACTTGCAAAGAAAATGACAAAATTAGAAATGTAGTTAGTAAAAATGTGAATAACCTGGGGATAGGGGGATAGACACATGTTACTTTGTCTGGGAGACTTTTAGAGGGAGGAGATGGCATGAGTTTTGTAGTGAATACAGTAAATCCAATCCAACCAGAAGCCCTGGATAATATGCTATGTCATCACACAGACAGACAGACAGCCATAGTGAAGGAGGTTTTCAGATCACATAAAAGTATATTTTTTCAAAGGGGTTAAATAAAATAAAAATATGATATTACCACCAGTGGAGTTCTTTGCTCTGGAGAGACTGCAGGTAGTTGGTCAGAAGGCTCTGCAGGTCTTTGGAATATTATTTATGTAGCACCTGTACAGGGATGGATATGGGTACTGCATGCCATTGCAAGAGAGTTGACATAGTTATTTATTTAGGACTATAAGGTTGCCTTCCAATCAGATAAAAATGAAATGTGTAAAAGACACAAGACCTCAATGGCTTTCAAAAGGAGGAGTGTGTTGGGGAGAGGCTTCTGTTGTGATGTCCATCAGAAAAGTTGCCATGAATATCCTGCAAACAATTAAAAACGTAGAATGGCGTTTCCCCCAACCAAACAGTTGTTGGACATCCATTGCATGCATTTGGTTAGTCAACTCACATACAGTACCATAGTCATGCTCGTTTGGCCATTTTCATGCGTTTTACCTGCTGGTTTTGCAAACTAATAAAATATGTTTTTTTTAATAAAGTTGGATACTATTGGAACAGTACTAGAAAGCAATTCAAGTCGTTTTGACTGTTGAGTTTATTGAATTCCCATCCTTCACATTGTGTTTGTACTCTGGTCTAATGAGATCCCGATGCACCAGGGCAGTGAAGGGGACATTGCCCTGCACAGCGTACTGTCTTTCAGATGGGTGTTCTGTTTTTCGGACGGGTGTTCTGACTTTCTTTTGTACTTAAAAATCCCATGGCACTGAGCAGAAGAGCAGGGGTGTTAACCGTGGTGTCATGGCTAAATTCCCAACCTGGCCCCATTCCCTCATGGACACCTAATCATCCCCCTCGTTCCTAATTGGCATATATCCCTCCTCACTTCTCAAGCTCATGTGTGGTGAGTGTTCTGGCACAAAATGGTTACCCATCACCCAGGTGGGTGCTACACATTGGTGATGGATGAGGTGAGCTTCCCCCTACTATGTGAAGCACTTTGAGTGCCTCAGTTGGTATAAAAAGTGCTATATAAAATCAATAAGTTGTTAATTGATCTAAAACCAGACACACCTGCAATTACAGGGACAAAATACGATTGCTCATTGGATGTGTTCTGAATAGCTTTCTAATGTTTTCTCATCGAATAAAGATTCAAAATGGAAGAAATGTGTTATTTTCCTCAGGAAAGTAGATAAGAATCGGGCAACTGATTGGGTCTAACTCTAACCTTGAGCGAAAATATGTGCAAAACTAAATAATGTGTCACTCCCTGATCTGTTTCAACTGTCTTTGTGATTGTCTCCAGCCACCTCCAGGTGACACCTGTTTTCCCCATTAGTCCCTGGGTATTTATTCGGGTGTTCCCTGTTTGTCTGTTGCCAGTTTGTCTTGTCTTGTCGACCAGTGTGTTTTTCCGTGCTCCTGCATTTTCTCATCTCTGTTTTGCTAGTCCGCCCAGTTTTGACTCTTGCCTGCCTTGACTCTGAACCTGCCTGCCTGACCATACTACCTGCCCTGACATCGAGGCCTGCCTGCCACGTTGTACCTCCTGGACTCTGACCTGCCCACAGCCATTCTCTTGCCTGCCCCTTCGATTATAATAAATATCAGCGACTCAAACCATCTGCCTCCCGTGTCTCGCCCTGTGTCTTTATAAATAAATATAAATAATAGATACGTTTGCACTGCTAAGCAAAACACACTATTGTTTATTTTAATTATTGGCGCCATTAGCACATTGAACATGTTGTGTGTGAGAGAAAAATTGCAGGATTATGTTATAATACTGTAATTGCATCAAATGGTTGTTTTATGCAACAGAATAGAAGGTTCTTATAACTCTGTCTCTGTGTGAACTGAAAGTGTGCCTCTGGGAGATTTAACACTGACAGGAGATTTACGATGTCTTTGGGTGATACTGCATTCCATAGCATGAGTTAATATTTCTTTACTGGGGTACCGGGGAGATGGCTCCAGTATGTAGTTGGGGGCCAGACCCTGGTCTCTACACAATGAGGACAGTGTTTACAGCAGATTATGTTTGCTGTGAATTATTAGTAACCTTGTGATTAATTCCATACATCTGTTGTTTGTCATGAACATCCAAGAGGATGGACTTTTCTATAAAATTCTGTGGCTCAAATCCGCTCGTTGAGTTCTCAGTGATCACCTCCAGGGGTGATTACCGACCAGCTCCATTACTGCAGTATTCAATAATAAAGTTTGATTGTTTTGAATAAATCTAAAAGTCTATCCTTTTGATTACAATAATTCCATGACATGGGAGAATTCTAAACAGATACACATTTCCAGCAATTTATATAAAATGGCGGGTTTAATATCAAATGAATTAATCTAGTCATGTCTGCTTCCGCTCTTCCCTCCGCCTGGCGCTTGAGGGCGCCAGCTTGCCCTGCATCATGTACTCCTGCCATCCATCACACACACCTGACTTTATTGGACTCACCTGGACTCACTTATCACCTGGTCATTTCCTCCCCTATATTTGTCAGTTCCTCGGCTCTGTTCCCCGCTCCTGCATTGTATTGTTTTTGTCTTTAGTATTAGGTTGCTGACGCTGTTCCTGTCTCGTTCAATGTCCGTCTTTATTAAATGTTTTACTCCCCGTACCTGCTTCGTCCCTCCAGCATCATACCATTTGACAGAATGCAGCAGCCAACATGCGAAGCATCGGGGAGTACTGGCGTACCTGTTGGTATGGTGATATCGGCTCTGGGTTGCCACCGATGGAACGTGGTGCCTAAGCCAGCCCGTCAGGCTTCCACGCCCTGGCTGGCCCGAGAGGTTTTCTTGCCTCGGTTGGCTCGGCGGCTTCCCATCCCACGTCACTCTCCACCAGATCATCAGGCTCCCTCTCTGCAGTTGGATCGACAGGTGTCTTGCCTCAGCCGGCTCGCCAGGCTCTCACGCTCCTGCCGGATTGTCGGGCTTCCATACCCCAACCGGCTTTCCCAGCGCCCATGTCTCGGCCGGTTCGTCCAGGTGGGACGCCGGGTGGCGCCCCCAAGAAGGGGGGGGTACTGTCACTTCTGCTCCCGCTATTCCCTCCCCCTGGCGCTTAAGGGCGCCAGGTTGCCCTGCATCATGCACTCCTGCAATCCATCACACACACCTGCCTTATCTCGTCTCGCGCTTCAGCAGTATTGGACTCACCTGGACTCACTTATCACCTGTTTCTGATCACCTATTTCCTCCCATATATTTGTCAGTTCCCCAGCTCTGTTCCTCGCTGCTGCATTGTATTGTTTTTGTCTTTAGTATTAGTTTGCTGACACTGTTCCTGTCTCATTCCATGTCCGTCTCTATTAAATGTTTTACTCCCCGTACCTGCTTCGTCTCTCCAGCGTCATACCATGTGACGCCTTTGGCAGCGAAGTCTCTAAGAGCTTTCCACACCTGGAGTGTGCAACATTTGCCCATTTTTCTTTTCAAAATTCTTCAAGCTTTGTCAAATTGGTTGTTGGTCATTGCTAGACAACTATTTTCAGATCTTGCCATAGATTTTCAAAACTGTAACTCAGCCACTCAGGAACATTCACTGTCTTTTTGTTAACCTCTCTGGGATATGTGGGGTGGTAGCGTCCCACCTGGCCAACATCCAGTGAAAATGCAGAGCGCCAAATTCAAATAAATTACTAAAAACATTCAACTTTCATGAAATCACACATTCAATATACCAAATTAAAGCTACACTTGTGAATCCAGCCAACGTGTCAGATTTAAAAAATGCTTTACGGCGAAAGCAAACAATGCTATTATCTGAGGATAGCACCCCAGCTAACAATCACAGACCATCATATTTCAACCCTCCCGGCCCGACACAAAATGCAGAAATAAAGTTATAATTCATGCCTTACCTTTGACGAGCCACTTCTGTTGGCACTCCAATATGTCCCATAAACATCACAAATGTTCCTTTTGTTCGATTAATTCCGTCGTTATATATCCAAAATGTCCATTTATTTGGCGTGTTTGATCCAGAAAAACACCGGTTCCAATTTGCACAACGTGACTACAAAATATCTTAAAAGTTAACTGTAAGCTTTGTCAAAAACATTTCAAACTACTTTTGTAATACAACTTTAGGTATTGTTTTTACGTAAATAATTGATAAAATTGAAGATGGGATGATCTGTGTTCAATACCGGAGGAAAACAAGTGTAGCATGCTTTCTGGTCACGCGCCTCTAACAAACAGTACACTTCACTGGAGCCTCATTCTGAACATGGCTACTTCTTCATTTCTCACAGGAAAAACCTCAACCAATTTCAAAAGACTGTTGACATCCAGTGGAAGCGATAGGAACTGCAAGAAGGTCAATTAGAAATCTGGATTCCCAGTGAAAACACATTGAAAAGAGAGTGACTTAAAAAAAAAAAAAATCTGAATAGTTTGTCCTCTGGGTTTTGACTGCCAAATAAGTTCTGTTATAGTCACAGACATGATTCAGACAGTTTTAGAAACTTCAGAGTGTTTTCTATCCAATACTAATAATAATATGCATATATTAGCATCTGGGACTGAGTAGGAGGCAGTGTACTCTGGGAATGCTTTTCATCCAAACGTGAAAATGCTGCCCCCTAACCTAGAGAAGTTAAGCAACTCCAGTGTAGATTTTACCTTTTGTTTTAAGTTATCTTGCTGAAAGGTGAATTCATCTGTCAGTGTTTGGTGGAAAGCAGATTGAACCAAGTTTTTCTCTCGGATTTCTCCTGTGATTAGCTCCATTACGTTTGTTTTTATCCTGAACAACTCCCCAGTCCTTAGCGATTACAAGCATACCCAAAACATGGTGCAGCCACCACTATGCATGAAAATATTGAAAGTGCTTGTCAGTAATGTGTTGTATTGGATTTGCCCCAAACATAAAACGTTGTATTCATGACACAAAGTTCATTGTTTTGCCACATATTTTACAATATTACTTTAGTGCCTTTTTGGAATATTTTTATTCTGTAAAGGCTTCCCCTTTTTCCCTCTGTCAATTAGGTTAGTATTGTGGAGTAACTACAATGTTGTTGATCCATCCTCAGTTTTCTCCTATCACAGCTATTATACTCTGTAACTGTTTTAAAAAGTCTCCATTGGCCATTAGGCTGGATTATGGCCTACTGGCCTCCTGACAGGCTCACTTTCCCGTAGAACTCTTCATCTTTATTCTCGAATCCGCAGGACATAAAACAATGTAGAGGTAAGGTGCATATCGATTTTGAGACATGATGTAGTATTTTAATATTTTAGTATACGGTTTTCATGTTAATTCGAAATTACTGTTCTCTTTGTAAAATGTCTCAAAAAAACAAACGTATCTCAGTGAATTGTCAACGTATCATTGAGGGTATACCAAGCTTTTTATTTTCAAAGACTTTTCCATTTAATTTAGCTCGTGTCATGCTAATTTAGCTTTTTGTGACCCACAGAAATTACTTTGAAGGTGACGACCACAAAATGTGAAATCATCCAAAGTTGCACACATATCCTCAATCGAAGGTAAGCTATAGCTCACAGTATATGGATAAGGTTAAATTAATTTCCATTCAGGGTTTTTTATATAAAACTTAGTGTATTGTACACCAGTAGGCTTCCTATTTCGAAAAACTTGGGACTAGTTATGTGGAGCTGACAGCTAAGTTAACCATGTTAGGGTCACACCCTCCTTCTGTAGATGTAATTGCTACTTGTATGATTTCAGATTCATATATATTTTTTTTAACCAGGCAAGCTAGTTGAGAACAAGTTCTCATTTGCAACTGCGACCTGGCCAAGGTAAAGCAAAGCAGTGCGACACAATCAACAACACAGGGTTACACATGGAATAAACAAGCGTACAGTCAATAACACAATAGAAAAAAAGAAAGTATATATACAGTGTGTGCAAATGGCGTGAGGAGCTAAGGCAATAAATAGGCCATAGTAGCGAAGTAATTACAATTTAGCAAATTAACACTGGCGTGATAGATGAGCAGACGATGATGTGCAAGTAAAAATACAGGTGTGCAAAAGAGCAGAAAAGTAAATAAAAACAATATGGGGATGAGGTAGGTAGATTGGGTGGGCTTTTTAAAGGTGGGCTATGTACAGCTGCAGCGATCGGTTAGCTGCTCAGATAGCTGATTTTTAAAGTTAGTGAGGGAAATATAAGTCTCCAGCTCCAGCAATTTTTGCAATTCGTTCCAGTCATTGGCAGCAGAGAACTGGATGGAAAGTCGGCCAATGAGGTGTTGGTTTTGGGGATGACCAGTGAGATATACCTGCTGGAGCGCGTGCTATGGGTGGGTGTTGTTATCGTGACCAGTGAGCTGAGATAAGGCGGAGCTTTACCTAGCATAGACTTGTAGATGACCTGGAGCCAGTGGGTCTGGCGTAGAATATGAAGCGAGGGCCAGCCGACAAGAGCATACAGGTCGCAGTGGTGGGTGGTATAAGGGGCTTTGGTGACAAAACGGATGGCACTGTGATAGACTGCTTCCAGTTTGCTGAGTAGAGTATTGGAAGCTATTTTGTAAATGACATCGCCGAAATTGAGGATCGGTAGGATAGTCAGTAGAAAGCCGATTCTAGATTTAATTTGGGATTGGAGATGTTTAAAATGAGTCTGGAAGGAGAGTTTACAGTCTATCCAGACACCTAGGTATTTGTAGTTGTCCACATATTCTAGGTCCGAACCGTCCGGGGTAGTGATGCTAGTCGGGTGGGTGGGTGTGGGCAGCGAACGGTTGAAAAGCATGCATTTGGTTTTACTAGTGTTTAAGAACTGAATGCTGTCGTCTGCGTAGAGGTGTATCAGGGAATCACCTGCAGCAAGAGCGACATTGTTGATATATACAGAGAGAAGAGTCGGCCCGAGAATTGAACACTGTGGTACCCCCATAGAGACTGCCAGAGGTCTGGACAACAGGCCCTCCGATTTGACACACTGAACTCGGTCTGAGAAGTAGTTGGTGAACCAGGCGAGGCAGTCATTTGAGAAACCAAGGCTGTTCAGTCTGCCAATAACGACACTGTGATTGACAGAGTCGAAAGCCTTGGCCAGGTCGATGAATACGGCTGCACAGTACTGTCTTTTATGGATGGCGGTTATGATATCGTTTAGTACCTTGTGCGTGGCTGAGGTGCACCCGTGACCAGCTCGGAAACCGGATTGCACAGCGGAGAAGGTACGGAGGGATTCGAAATGGTCAAGGATCTGTTTATTAACTTGGCTTTCGAAGACATTAGAAAGGCAGGGCAGGATGGATATAGGTCTATAACAGTTTGGGTCTAGAGTGTCACCCCCTTCGAAAAGGGGGATGACCGCGGCAGCTTTCCAATCTTTAGGGATCTCAGACGATACAAAAGAGAGGTTGAACAGACTGGTAATAGGGATTGCAACAATGGCGGCGGATCATGTTAGAAAGAGAGGGTCCAGATTGTTTGGCCCAGCAGATTTGTACGGGTCCAGGTTTTGCAGCTCTTTCAGAACATCTGCTATCTGGATTTGGGTGAAGGAGAAGCTGGGGAGGCTTGGGCAAGTAGCTGCAGGGGGTCCGGAGCTGTTGGCCAGGGTTGGGGTAGCCAGGAGGAAAGCATGGCCAGCCGTAGAAAAATGCTTATTGAAATTCTCGATTATCATGGATTTATCGGTGGTGACAGTGATACCTAGCTTCAGTGCAGTGGGCAGCTGGGAGGAGGTGCTCTTATTCTCCATGGACTTTATAGTGTCCCAAAAGTTTTTGGAGTTAGAGCTACAGGATGCAAATTTCTGTTTGAAAAAGCTAGCCTTTGCTTTCCTGACTGACTGCGTGTATTGGTTCCTGACTTCCCTGAAAAGTTGCATATCGCGGGGACTATTCGATGCTAGTGCAGTCCACCACAGGATGTTTTTGTGCTGGTTGAGGGCGGTCAGGTCTGGAGTGAACCAAGGGCTATATCTGTTCTTAGTTCTACATTTTTTGAAAGGGGCATGCTTATTTAAGATGGTGATGAAATGACTTTTAAAGAACGACCAGGCATCCTCGACTGACGGGATGAGGTCAATTTTCGTTCCAGGATACCCGTGCCAGGTCGATAAAAAAGGCCTGCTCGCAGAAGTGTTTTAGGGAGCGTTTGACAGTAATGAGGGGTGGTCGTTTGACCGCGGACCCATAGCGGATGCAGGCAATGAGGCAGTGATCGCTGAGATCCTGATTGAAAACAGCAGAGGTGTATTTGGAGGGCATGTTGGTCAGGATAATATCTATGAGGGTGCCCATGTTTACGGATTTAGGGTTGTACCTGGTGGGTTCCTTGATAATTTGTGTGAGATTGAGGGCATCTAGCTTAGATTGTAAGACACCGGGGTGTTAAGCATATCCCAGTTTAGGTCACCTAATAGAACGAACTCTGAAGATAGATGGGGTGCAATCAATTCACACATGGTGTCCAGGGCACAGCTGGGAGCTGAGGGGGGGGGTCTATAACAGGTGGCAACAGTGAGAGATTTATTTCTGGAGAGATTACTTTTTAAAATTAGAAGCTTGAACTGTTTGGGCGTAGACCTGGAAAGTATGACAGAACTTTGCAGCATATCTCTGCAGTAGATTGCAACTGCTCCCCCTTTGGCAGTTCTATCTTGACGGAAAATGTTGTAGTTGGGGATGGAAATCTCAGAATTTTTGGTGGCCTTCCTAAGCCAAGGTTAAGACACCGCAAGGACATCAGTGTTGGCGGAATGTGCTAAAGCAGTGAGTAAAACAAACTGATGTTAACATGCATGAAACCAAGGCTTTTTCCGTTACAGAAGTCAACAAATGAGAGTGACTGGGGACACACAGGGCCTGGGTTAACCTCCACATCACCCGAGGAACAGAGGAGTAGTAGGATGAGGGTGCGGCTAAAGGCTATCAAAACTGGTCATCTGGTGCGTTGGGGACAGCGATTAAAAGGAGCAGATTGATGGGCTTGGTAGAATCGATTCAGGGCATACTGTACAGACAGGGGTATGGTGAGGTTCAGGTACAGTGGAGGTAAACCCAGGCACCGAGTGATGATAAGAGTTGCAACTCTGGACAAGCTAGTTATGCTGGGTGAGGTCACCACATGTGTGGGAGGTGGGACAAAGGAGGTATCTGAGGCATGTTGGTTGGGACTAGGGGCTCCGGAGTAAACTAAGACAATAATAACCGTACTAAACAACAGTGTGCAAGGCTATATGTTGATTTTCCTATTTAGTATGCTTCATTTAAACTCACAATGGATCCCAGGCATTATTTTAAAATTAGCTCTTTGGATTCGTTGGGTGTGTGTTGGGTCAGTCAAATCAATTGGTCGTAGCATAACGTGGACTGTTTTGTCACTGTTTTTATACCGTACATAAAAAAATTGATATCAGTTTGCATTTAGTCCATTACTCCAGTCCATTGTTCTAAGTATAAGCACAATTTGAATGAACAAGCGTCATACGGAAGGGGCTCCTATGCTGCTTTTCAGAACCATGGCTCTTTTTCAGCACCATGGACATCTCGACTCAACAGACTCCACTTGGA
Organism: Salvelinus sp. IW2-2015; assembly: GCF_002910315.2. Classification (NCBI taxonomy): domain Eukaryota; kingdom Metazoa; phylum Chordata; class Actinopteri; order Salmoniformes; family Salmonidae; genus Salvelinus; species Salvelinus sp. IW2-2015. Next base: position 17,149,557 of record NC_036876.1, read on the forward strand.
TTGAAGGAGGGCAAGGGAGAGGAAGAACACTACTGTTTTTCCTTTCAATTTTTATCACACACATACAGAATATAATAGTCTCTGTGGTCATAACTGAGGAGTCGACAGAGGCTTGAACCAACTACCTTACCCTTCTATTTCTAATCTCCCCTGAGGTCCTGATACACTAATGGATAGCAGCCAGTTAAAACACTCATAAAGCTGCCTTAAAGGTGTGCACTGATGCCACATACACACACTGCCTGGGGATTTTTCTTCCATACCACCTCTTCAGCATAATCCAGTGCTCTGGAGGTGTTTGTGGCTGCATTTACACAGGCAGCCTAATTCTGATATTTTTTCCACTAATCACATCAGATCTTTTCACATCAGATATTTTTCAGCGCTGATCTGATTGGTCAAAAGACCATTAGTGAAAATAATATATCTGAATTGGGCTGCTTGTGTAAATGCAGCCTTAGAGTCTGTGTGTGATAGTGCATGGGGTTCTCTAATATCTTCCAGCTGAGGAAAAAGACAAACACGCTGCACTTTACAATCAAGTATGCTATTTTTCAAATTGTACGACCATGAATGAAGCCGTGAACAGTAGCCGCCCTTTGTGGACTCAGACTTAAATTGATAAAGGCACATGTTTTAAAGCATTCCTACAGACAGTATTATTGTGGCATTGGAATCCTGGAAGATCCAGTTATCAGAGCAACAGCTTTTATGGTGGCTTTCTTTTCATAGTATTCTATGTCATCATATCATTGACATTTATAGTCGCAGCAGGAGCTGAGACATTTCTATTACGCCTTCATTTGTAATCAGCTTTTTCTACCGTCCATTGAACAAGCACCAACCAACAGACAAATGGGCCCAGGAAGACCAAAACTTCCATGGATGTGGAACATTGAGTCAGAGTATCTGTGGCTGACAATGTCATCCATAGCTCAGGAGTGAATGTGGATGGATGGTGTCGCCTTCCTAATCGGAACACTATCTTCTCACAGATCTCTCTAGAAATGATTTGTCAGCTCCTTAAACGTTGCCTCTCCTCTGCTGCCACAACTTCATCATCGAACAGTTGACGTACCATATGGGAAGTCATCTCATGGTAGCTTGGTTACCAGACGTGTTTGACATATGACACGGAGTGGCAAGAAATGGAATGACAGCACAAACAGGTCTGGTACCCAGGCTAATGTCATGGCAGTTCTGGTTGGAACATGTATGTCATAGATGTATTTTCTTCTAGTTGCCTTATGTTACACCAAACAGGTGCTTTAGGCATCCCAAATACACTTTCATCTAAATGTGCATCACGTGTACTAATTTATACATTTTACAACAGTTTTACAACAGTTCTGTATTATCTGGCAGTATGTTACTGTAATCAGTAGCCTGACTAATTTCTGTTATCACAGAAACAAAACTATTTGACAAAGGAGCAGGAGGGGTAATAAGGTAATTACGCACATCATGAGGTCTAATAAGAAAAAGTAGAAAAAAGTATTTTATGAACCCGGTCTCTATCTTTTGTCTCCATCCACCTAGCCAAAAGCAGTGCAGCAAATTACCTATTTTTTTTATAAGAAGTTACAGCAACGAAGGGCACTTTAGATTGATATTAATGAATTCTGTGGACCATGCCATTTCAATTACCAAAGATAATCAAAAAATGATGAAAGGAATCCAAATTGATTCTCGTTTTTAGATCCAAATAGGTGCTTATAAACTCCCCATTGTCTGTAATCAAAAGAAAACCTTTTGAATGGCATCTGTGAGAAGCTACTGTTGAATTATACATTTGCTGTACTTTTTTCGTCAACACTAATAATGAACCAATTGGAAAATGTCTCCTTAGCCGCAACAAAACACAATATTCAATTCCTGTTCTAAGCTTGTACTGAACGAACATCATTGATATTGTGCAGGCGTCTCCAAACATATGCTCGGAACACAACACTGTACCTGGGCATGACACAACACACACAGACCCAGTGACTCACAACCAGGTGGAGTGGAGATAATAGATTGAAGAGACTGCAAGCAGATTTGTGTGTATGACTTGACTTAAAAGGCAGATCATTGGGAGCCGCCCTGTATACAGGCTTTAGAGAATTCAAACCGTTAAATGTGAAAATACATTTATTAACTCAATCAGCTTAGTTCAGGTTCAGCTCTTTTCTCAAATTAAGTTTGCTGCTGGATTTCACAGGATATTAGCAGACAGAGGGAAGGAAGGAAGAAAGGGGCGCATGAGAATCATTGGCATGTCAGAGAAAGCCATTTGTTATACTGTCATTTCATCCCCTTTGGAATATTTTTCTTCTTAAAAAAACATAACTCTCATCCATTATGCCGCTGAAAAGGAACATTCATAAATCTGACGCAGATTAAAGGTGTGTGTTCTAATCTTCAACGATTCATCCTCCTCCAATTATAATTTTGCCGCATATAATGTTTCTTTTGTATTCCCTCTATTCATAAGTAACCCTTTGTGATGCTCCTAGGTAGAGATTTACTGAAATATGAAATATGCAGGCTATTTCAGAACAAGGTGTCGTTACCTTTAACTGTTTTTCCTTCATAATTGGCTACCCAATACAATAATTCAGATGTGAACCCATAGTGCTGAAACATTTACGTTAACCTTCATCTAAACTTGATGTCCTTGAGATTTAAACCCTTACAATTATTTCAAAATAAGTAATTGTACAGAGCTCTCTACTGCAGTACAGTCCATCCATATGGAGTAGTCTTATGATATGCAGTACTACTGTATATATAAAAAAACACAATAATCTGGATCCAATTCCAGCTGTCTTTCAAAGCCCCTTTCTCTTACCTCTTTCATACGTCTTCAGTTCCCGGAATGTACGCAGAGAACATCCTCCTAATGGGGAGCCATGGCAACCTAACTGGTAAATGTGCATCTGTACCCAGAAAATAGCAGCCAGTCACATATACTATAGGGACCGAGATGGTGTCAGGACACAGAGTCACAGAGTCAGGACCTATGCGATTATTCACCAATGCCTCCCACTCCTGGACCTATTTGGATGGTGTATATATAGTGGAGAGCACTTGAATGGCTCCTGTGAAAAATAAAGGTACATTTTTGTGGATTGGTTGACTTTTAATGTACCCATTTCCCTGATGTGACTGAATGGGATATGGGGTGTTGCTGGCCTTAGTACTTAAAACCACACATGTGCACAGACACGAGCGCACAAACACAAACATGCATTCGGGCCCAAGTGCACACAAACACACACACACACCTCTACAGCCGATGCTAGCTGGTCTGCTAGGCCACCAGAGATTGAGCTGTGCAGCACAAATAAGTGACCCGACAACAAACCAATGGTGTGTGTTTATTCACTTAATTTCAGTGAGGTGTCAACGCAGATGTTTCTGTTGGCAAGCCAAGAAGCAGGCCAATTTGGTCAAGGAAAACCACGAAACACAACAAGAAGAGGCAAGGATACGTCAAAAATCGTATTTTATCAGACTCAATAAGAATTGAATTCCCCACAAAGAGCTCGGCGTTATATAGAAAAAAGTATACAGGCAAATTGTCTTGCCGATCTATGGGAAATAATTGGCTACACAGATTTCCTTGGCTGCTGGAACAGAGGCAGCAGTCGTGGGGTTGCTTGGCGCACTTACAGCATTAGCAGGGGGCCGGCAATGTGCAGGCCTGGTGACAGGGAAACATAATTATGAACGGAAAGGAACATTAGGGCCAAGAAGCCAATTTGTAATAATCTGAGTTTGTGTGTTGTGTGTGTGTGTGGTGTGTGTGTGTGTGTGTGTGTGTGTGTGTGTGTGTGTTGTGTGGTGTGGGTGTGTGTGTGTGTGGTGTGTGGTGTGTGTTGTGACTTGGTGGTTGAGTGTGGGAGTGTCTAACGTAAATGTGTGTGGTTGTGTTTATTTGTGGCAGCTATTTGTGTTGATCCTATAGTGATGCACATCCTGTGTTGACTCACCTCTCGTCACCTCCCTCCATAACCTAGAGTATCTGGAGCCAAACCAGACCACAGACATACACTGCTTACATAGTAGGATGTATGGGTACCTAAATATGGGCAGGAAGTATACTGTACCAAAGCTGGAACCCACATTAGCATATTTTACAAAGTTAACAACCTTCTTGATGGACAATGCAATATAATACTATGGCTGCCGTAGTGAAACAATACCATAAAAGTTTGATTGTACAAGGCGTTGTCAAATATTTACCGCCTCATGTTATAAAGATGTTATTTATTTATTTTTGCTCTGTGGAGTGACTCATGTTGGAATGGGTCGCCTAACCACTTCCTCTCAAACACTCCAAATTACTTCTTCCTGATAGGGTCCAGCTAGCATTGTGTGCAGTGGCAAGAGGCCCCTCCCTCTCTGTCTCTCTCTCTCTGGGTGTTTTCCTGAGGGCATTGGACGCCTCCTCTGCCTTAGGCTCTGTCTGCCAGACACTGGAAGTGTCTCCTTGTCTTGCAGCCCTCCCGACAGAGCGGTCCCCAATCCTCAATTCTGTCACTGGGTCTCCTCAGAGTGTTTTTTACTCTTGCCATCACCAGTGCAAGGGGTTTTCATATTTTGACAAGCCTTCTTCTTCGCCATGTTACTCAAACCTGCTCGTTGCGGGATGCAGGATGATAATGGGGTTTCAACTGTCAGTGAAATACATGTTTTTGGAGGAATTAAAAGCAAGAAGGGGACACATAGTGGTCCGTGTGGGAGAAACTAAGAGGCCGATTCTGACTTAAGAATTTACGCCTTTCCTATGCGCGCCTTTCCTACTCACTTCTCAGTATTTGGTATGGCTGGCAGGTGTGGCTACCTTGCGCTCTCTGAATATATTTAATTCAACAGTTGCAAACCCTCCCACTTACTGGGCGACAGATTTTCTCGTAGAGTTTTCATTCAATAGGGTTTTCAATAAATATATCATAAGCCATCCCTTTAAATATGAATTTTGTAGAACATATTCAATAGAATACATCAGGAGAACTGGTTCAGAATATATGGCTCAATGAAAGAATGCCATCTTTGTCCATTTCAGCACCAACTTCTAGATTTAAAAATACTCTGACCTTGTTGGATTATTTAGGCAAATTGTAGGGTTAGGAAAGTATGTATGAATCATAACAATTAAAATAAACGGGTTTGGAGAGCCTTTATACACAAAATATATTGATTGATAAAAAATACAGTTTGATTCATCCTGGAAGTTGTCAATTTCAAGTTCAATCCATGAAATATTGGAAGGTAGAAAAAAGTGTACAACAGGGGTTGAACAATTGTCCTATAAATCTAGCCTAAATCGCATGAATCATGGAACTGTATGACAACGAAATAGGCTAGATGTCCCAAATTATTGCACAACATTAGCCTAATATGATCCACTAGTACTAGCGACCCTCAGGAAAAACTTACACAGATGTGACAGAGGAAAGGAAGGTTAACGGAAGGAAATTATGCAAAATGTAAGATACAAATTGAAGAAAACGAACACTAAAGTGACAGTTATAAATGTATGTGGGTATTACTGACGGTGGCTCCCGATAGTGGCTAATATTTAACATGATACAAATTGCAAAATAAATTGACAAAAAACACAGAACATTGGCTAAATTCAAAACACATTCTAAAGCACATGCATCAACTCGCCAGGTTCAGCACTACATAAGCCTGTCGCTTTGGTGTCAAAATGTCATTCATGCAAATTATGAGGGCACACAAAATTCGGAATTAAAGGCACAGCTATATATAGCCTAAATCACTGTGGAAAAGGGGCCGCAAAACATGCAACATTGATATGATTTTCAGTTTGCGTCCATATCAAAGGTTATTGGTCGCATACACATATTTAGAAAATGTTATTAATGGTGTAGCAACATTATTGGGTACCTAGCTCCAACAGTGCAGTAATATCTAACAATACACAACAATACACACAAATCTAAAAGTAAAATAATCAAATTAAGAAATGTAGACTTACTAGGACGCGCAATGTCGGAGTCCAGAGTATGTACAGTATATATATACACTGCTCAAAAAAATAAAGGGAACACTTAAACAACACAATGTACCTCCAAGTCAATCACACTTCTGTGAAATCAAACTGTCCACTTAGGAAGCAACACTGATTGACAATAAATTTCACATGCTGTTGTGCAAATGGAATAGACAAAAGGTGGAAATGATAGGCAATTAGCAAGACACCCCCAATAAAGGAGTGGTTCTGCAGGTGGTGACCACAGACCACTTCTCAGTTCCTATGCTTCCTGGCTGATGTTTTGGTCACTTTTGAATGCTGGCGGTGCTTTCACTCTAGTGGTAGCATGAGACGGAGTCTACAACCCACACAAGTGGCTCAGGTAGTGCAGCTCATCCAGGATGGCACATCAATGCGAGCTGTGGGAGAGCTAGGTTTGGCACAAACTTTGCGTAGTGTGTCAGTAGTCCTAAGATTGATCTCAGCTGACTCACATTCTTTGGGGATGGAGCTTCCGCAACGGCCTTCACCTTCAATGGCGCCTTGTGGAGACCCGAACTGTAGATGATGTGGCCCAGGTACTCAACCTTCCGGACCCTCAAACCATACTCTCCCAATCTCTGTAGTGTAGCGTTCAGGTTTCTCAGGTGCTCCTGCTCGTCTTTGCCGGTGATGAGTAGATCATTGAGTTAAAATTGGACCCCAGTGAGCCCGCTCACTATCTGGTCCATAGCTCTCTGAAACAAGGCCGGAGCTGAGGTGATTCCAAATGGAAGCCTCCGGTACCTGTACAGTCCTTCGTGAGTCACTATGGTCAACAGTTCTTGTGACACTTGGTCCACATGCATCTGTAGATAGGCCTGACAAGTCTATCTTACTGAATTGTTGCCCTCCAGCTAAACCAGAAAAGAGGTCGTCAATGAGGGGTAGTGGATATTTTTCAGCAGTCAAGACTGGGTTAATGGTGACTTTGAAATCACCACAGAGTCTGAGTGATCCATCTTTTTTTATGACTGGAACAACGGATGTAGCCCATTCACTAACATTCACTCGATCCAATACTCCACTCTCGACCAGTCTGTTTAGCACAATTTCAACTTTTGGTTTTATCGCGTAGGGGACAGGTCTAGCTTTGAAGCATTTTGGCTTGCTGTCTGGTTTCACGGTCAGTTTAACTGTTATGTCCTTCATACTGCCAAGGTCTCCTTTGAACACATCCGCGTGTTTCCTCAATATCCCTMGTAGGTTTGTGRCCTCTTTTGCAACCATGTGAATTTCCTGCCAGTTTAGTTTGATCTTCTCCAGCCATGTGCATCCTAGCAATGCTGGATGGTTGCCTTTCACAATGTAGAGTTGTAGCTTTACCTTCTGTTTGTTGAGCTCCACCGTAACAATCACATTTCCCCTCACTGGAACAATCTCACAGGTGTATGTATTCAGCGTCATCTTTGTGGGCTGTAGTGTAAGGTGATGTAGTTTCTCCTTGTATACAGCCTCAGACAGCAAAGATATGGCTGCTCCAGTGTCCACTTGCATCCGTACTGCGTTTCCATCCAGTAGCGGTCACCCAGTACCCGTATCCATTGTCTGAAATTGACATAACATGCAAAGATTCTTCCCCTTCAGACAGGGTATCACTTTGTTCATCCTCTGTGTGCTCCATTTTATGCACTTTCTTTTTGTACTTCCTGAAGTCGCTTTTCCTTTTTTCAGTACTTTTGTTTGATTGTGTCTTTTTGTTTTTACATGCACGTTCGATGTGACCCTTTTTCCCACAACTTCTGCAGTCTAAGTCTTTGCACCAACACTCCTCTGCTTGATGACTTGGTTTCCCACAGTGATAGCATGGCTTCCCACCTCCTGCCTTGTTTTTTAACTCCGTAGACACCTTATGCACTTTGGTCGATGCACTTAGCTGTTGTGCGTATTTATTTGCCATTTCCATTGACGTACTCACTTCTATTGCTCTCTGCAATGTTAAGTTACTCTCAGTCAAAAGGCGTTTCTGAATTGCCTCGCTGCGCATGCCACACACTAACCTATCACTTATAGTGTCACTCATTGATCGCCCAAATTCACAGTGTTCAGATAACTGTTTCAATACAGTCCACAAACTGTGAGATTGATTCCCCCTCCTATTGATTTCTCTTATGAAACCGGAATCTCTCTGCGATTATCAGTGGTTTGGGAGAATAATGTCCTCTTAAGGTAGCCACAATTTCATCATATGATTTATCACCAGGTTTTTCAGGCATTACTAAGCTGCGCAGTAGATTGAATATTTTTTCTCCCATAACAGTCAAAAATGTTGGCACAAAGACCCCTGCTTTAATTCCATTTGCCAACACAAAGTACTCAAAACGTTCTCTGTAAGAACTCCATTGTTCCAGAGATTCATCAAATGTTCCTATATTTCCAATCAATGCAGACATTTTCGGTTTATTTTTCTTTCTCACACTTTTCAGACGGTCCCTTACTCCTAGACCCTTTTTTTCTTTCTTTTAACTCTCGCTGACTTTACTTTCTCCCGCAGCGAAACTCTTCCTATCCCTCGAGGCTCTCATTGCCGTGACATCAAAGGCTAGCTAGCATCACTCAGCTGGCTAACTCCACAATTTGTTTGTGTCTTTCTACAGCGAAAAAACCCCAACGAATTTAACTCAGACTTTCTACAGAAGATGATGAGCACAAACGTGAGAACGTTTTTTCCTCGTCGCCAGTTTTGTTGTATAGCACACTGTATTACTTATACAACTAATATAAGGACAGGACATGAGACGGGAGTGGAAATTAACATTTAACACAGGAAGAACATTCCAAGCATTTCAATGTAGGCAAGCAAGGGGGGGGGTTACAGGTGCCCTAAAATGACAAAACTAGAATATCAATACACACACAACACAAGGGGTCTGAATACTTTCAAAATGCACTGTAGAGGCAGCAGCCTCTAAGGTGCAGGGATGAGTAAACGGGTGGTAGCCGGCTAGAAACAGTAACTAAATTCAGGGCAGGGTACTGGGTGGAGGCCGGCTAGTGATGGCTATTTAACAGTCTGATAGCCTTGAGATAGAAGCTGTTTTTCAGTCTCTCAGTTCCAGCTTTGATGCATCTGTACTGACATTGCCTTCTGGATGATAGCAGGGTGAACAGGCCATTGCTCGGGTGGCTGAAGTCCTTGATAATCTTTTTGACTTTCCTGCGACACCGGGTGCTGTAGATGTCCTGTAGGGCAGGCAGTGTGCCTCCAGGGATGCGTTGGGCAGACCACACCAAACTGTGTTGCAGGATGGTGTAGTTGCTGTACCAGGCGGGGATACAGCCCAAAAGGATGATTTCAATGGTGAATCTGTAAAGGTTTTTGAGGGCCTTAGGGGAAAAACCACATTGCTTCAGCCTCTTGAGCTTGAACAGGCACTGTTATGCCTTCTTCACCACACTGTCTGTGTGGGTGGACCATTTGTGATTGACAGTAATGTTTACGCCAAGATACTTGAAACTTCTACCTTCTCCACTGCGGCCACGTCGATTTGGATGGGGGCTTGCTCCCTCTGCTGTCTCCTGAAGTCCACAATCAGCTTCTTCATTTTGTTGATGTTGAGGGAGTGGTTATTTTCCTGGCACCACTCTGACTGGACCCCACCTCCTCCCTGTAGGCTGTCTCGTTGTTGTTGATAGTCAGGCCTACCGCTGTTGTGTCGTCCGCAAACTTGATGATTAACTTCTTGTGGGCAGGGGGCAACATTTTCACTTTCGGATAAATAGCATGCCAAAATTCAACTGCCTGCTACTCATCCCCAGAATATAAGATATGCATATCATTAGTAGATTTGGATAGAAAACACTCTGAAGTTGCAAAAACTGTTTGAATCATGTCTGTGAGAATAACAGAACTTATGTAGCAGGCAAAACCCTGAGAACAAACCATTCAGAATTTTTATTTTTTTGATGTCACTGTCTTTTTAATGAGGTTTCTTAGAGACACCAGATTTCTAATGGACTTGCTTGCAGTTCCTACCGCTTCCACTGAATGTCACCAGTCCTTGGAAATCGGTTGAGGTTATTCCTTTGTGTAATGAAGAAGTAGGGCTATCGTAAATGAGGGTCACATGAAGTACATTTTCTGAGAGAGGCACGTTACGAAAAAAGTTGCGTCAGTTTGTTTTCTTTTTGTATTGAACACAGATCGTCCTGTCTTCAAATTGATCGATTATTAACGTTTAAAAATACCAAACGTTGTATTACAAAAGTAGTTTGAAATGTTTTGGTAAAGTTTACATGTAACTTTTGATATATTTTTTAGTGACATGGCGAAAGTTGGAAGCTGTGTTTTTTTGTATGAAACGTGTCAAATAAATTGACATTTTGGATATATATCGACGGAATTAATCGAACAAAAGGACCATTTGTGATGTTTATGGGACATATTGGAGTGCCAACAAAAGAATTTCGTCAAAGGTAAGGCATGATTTATATTTTATTTCTGCGTTTAGTGTCGTGCTTGCAGTGTTGAATTATGCTACTCTCTTTGTTTACTGTTACTGTTACTGTCAAAAAGGCCGAAAAGCCTTTTTGAAATCTGACATGTTGACTGGATTCACATGTATCTTACATGTGTGATTTAATGAAAGTTGGATTTTTATATCATTTTATTTGAATTTGGCGCGCTGTATTTTCCCTGGCTATTGGCCGGTGGGACGATTGCGTCCCACCTGCCCCAGAGAGGTTAAGTTAGATTTTTGAGTGGCTACGCAGTCATTGGTGAACAGGGAGTACAGGAAGGGACTGAGCACACACCCTTGTGGGGCCCCTGTGTTGAGGATCAGCGTAGTGGAGGTGTTGTTGCCTTCCTTTACCATCTGGGGGCGGCCCATCAGGAAGTCTAGGACCCAGTTTAACAGGGCGGGGTAGAGACCCAGGGCCCCAAGCTTAATTATGAGCTTGGAGAGTACTATGGTGTTGAAGGCTGAGCTGTAGTCAATGAACAGCATTCTTACATAGGTATACCTTTTGTCTAGATGGCATAGGGCAGTGTGCCGTGCGATGGCGATTGCATCATCCGTGGATCTATTGGGGCGGTATGCAAATTGCAGTGAGTCTAGGGTGCCGGGTAAGGTGGAGGTGATATGATCATTAACTAGCCTCTCAAAGCACTTCATGATGACAGAAGTGAGTGCTCTGGGGCAATAGTCATGTAGTTCAGTTACCTTCACTTTCTTGGGTACAGGAACAGTGGTGGAGACCTTGAAGCAAGTGTGTATAGCAGACTGGGATAGGGAGAGATTAAATATGTCTGTAAACACTCCAGCCAGCTGGTCTGCACATGCTCTGATGATGCAGCTAGGGATGCCTTGCGAGGGTTATCACACTTAAATGTCTTGCTCATGTCTGGTGTCCCTGCCATATACGTCTTGTGTCTGAGCCGTTGAATTGTGACTCCACTTTATCTCTCTACTGATGTTTTGCCTGTTTGATTGCCTTACGGAGGATGTAACTGGACTGTTTGTATTTACCCATATTCCCAACATGGATTCCATTTGGTCTGACCAGAGTTCCTGTATGTTACCACAATCACACCATGAGTAGTTAGTCATGAAACATACACCTCGTTTCTTCTTCCCGGAGAGTTCTTGTACTGATGTACTGAGAACACAGCTGGTTGTATGGACGGAGTATGTTACAGTCCCTGATGTCTCTCTGGAAGGAGATCCTCGCCATGACCTCGTCTATTTTATTGTCTAGGGACTGAACATTAGTGAGTAATATACTCAGAAGCGGTGGATGGTGTGCACGCCTTAATGAGTCCGACTAAGAGCCCACTCCGAATACCTCTTCTCTGCTGGCGGCATCTTGGAGGAGCCTCTGGGATGTTCAATCGCCTTGGAGGGGTACGAACAAAGGTTCTAATTCAGGAAAGTCATATTTCTGGTCAAAATGCTGGTGAGTTGCCTCCGCTCTGATATCCAAAAGTTATTTCCGGCTGTATGCAAAAAAACCTTCTGGGCTAATAATGTGAGAAATAATACACACAAAAAATATATAGTACACTGCAAAGTTGCTTCGGAGCTAGAAACAGAGCGGCCATGTCTATCGGTGCCATCTTGTTATCATATGGCTGGATTCACATTCGTTTCCACGGATCGTAAGGAAAAATCATCTAAAACAATTGCTATGTGTATTGATAATCTTTTTCGCAAAATGGGTTAATGATTTACCTAGCTCTTATCAATAGCTCTTATCCATTTAGAAATGACAGTGCATGGAGAATGCTGTTGATTCTATCTAAAAAAAAGTAGATGCTTTTTCCACTATGAACCAGTAGGTTAGCTAGACCTTGGTGGTGGAATTATTAGGGAATTAAGTCAAGGTCAGAATACAGCATCTGTAGACACACCGTATTTTGTTCGATATCCAACTAAATGAGTAGTTCAAGGTCAGAATATGCATAGAAAGAAAAGTGCATAAAAAGGGAATTATGTTCCATCTACGCATGCTTAAATTGGGTCGGAATCGGGGCCTAAGTGAATATGAATCCTTGTTGAATTATTATATACTGTATAACTAACTGCCCAGAATCTTGAAGTTTTGTACAGTACTTTGTTATGGCTTGGAAATGATACATTCATAGCTCGTTTTCATCTAGTATTGGAGAAAATATGGAAGATTTACAGTAAGTGAGAGTAGAAAAAAATGAAAATGTGCGTATTTATCCTTTATTAAATGATTACTTTCTAAAGCATCCATTAATCATTTGCATAATTAATTCTGTGAATATTGTATTTTTGTTGAATTTAAACAAAGCCATTAACAAGTTTTAACTTGTGGCAAATGAGACTTTGGTTTCCTTCCCAATACTTTCCAGCACAGGCTCATGTTCTTGGAATTACTTCCCAAGTGTGTTGTGAGCATCTCAAAAGAGAAATTATGAATCAAGGGTGCACTATACACTACACAGTCATTTCACATTATTTCCATCCACCAAGTCAATTTATAATCAGTTTTCAAAACAATTTCATTGTTCTATACTGCAACAATATACTGGGGCTCCCGAGTGGCGCAGCGGTCTAAGGCACTGCATCTCAGTGCAAGAGGTGTCACTACAGTCCCTGGTTTGAATCCAGGCTGTATCACATTCGGCCGTGATTGGGAGCCCCATAGGGCGGCGCACAATTGGCCCAGCCTCATCCAGGTTTGGCCGAGGTAGGCCGTCATTGTAAATAAGAATTTGTTCTTAACTGACTTGCCAAGTTAAATAAATGTTTCTTAGCTTGGGGTTTGTGTGCATGCGTGAGGCAATCTTTTTTGTTTACCAATTACTACCCATCATTGATTGCGCGGTGAGACAAACAGAAATACACCATCATTCCTCGTCTTTGTTACCAACTCCATCCCCTTCATCCTTCCTTTATATGTTGGAGAGAACTAGTTGTAGCCATGAGTACTGCCTCCTCTCTGACCTCTCCTGCACATCTAAAGGGCATGGTATGGAGAAAAAATAAAGACAGAAGGGAAGAAAGAAGGAAAGAAGAAAAAGGAGAGTAAGGCAATGGAATGAAGAAAGAAAGAAGAACGGAAGAAAGAAGGAAGGAGAGAATAGATAAAATAGTGTAAGGAAAGCTTTATAGCTGATTAACCAAAGAGGGAAAGTCAACAAAGGAGCTAGATCTACAGTTTCTGGGGGAGGTAAATATTATAGCTTTGGGGTTCGACGTAGGAAAACTCCATGGTCTCCAAAAAACAAGACTGATTCTACACCCACACTGCCAACGTCATCTATATCACTACTGTTTCTCACTTACTGTAGCCTAAATATACAGACAAGAAAGATTGCATTTAAAAAAGATAAACACATCATCTAGGCTAGAAGAAGACAGTTCTGGGAATCACTATGTCAATCAAATGTATTAAAAAAAAACTTTTTACTGTACATCAGCAGGTTACAAAGTGCTTATACAGAAACCTTAAAACCCCAAACAGCAAGCACTGCAGATGTAGAAGCACGGGAGCTAGTAAAATCTCCCTAGAAAGGCAGGAACTTAGGAAGAAACCTAGAGAGGAACCAGGCTCTGAAGGGTGGCTGTACTCTTCTGGCTGTACCAGTCCTCTTCTGGCTGTAGCAGCGGAGATTATAAGAGTATATGGCCATTAAGGCTAGATAGTTCTTCCAGATGTTCAAACCTTCCAGATGACTACCAGGCTCAAATACTAATTCCAGTGGTTAGAGAGGGTGCAACAGGTCAGCCCCTCAGGAGTAAATGTCAGTTGGCGTTTCATAGCCAAGCATTTAGAGGTCAAGACAGCAAGTGTTAGCAGGTCCTGTGAACAGGTCAGGGTTCCATAGCCACAGGCAGAACAGCGGAACTGGATCAGCAGCACGATGAAGTAGCACATCCGGTGAACAGATCAGGTTTCCATAGCCACAGGCAGAACAGCAGAAACTAGATCAGCAGCATGACCAGGTGGACTGGGGACGGGGACAGCCAGGAGTTGTCAGGCCAGGTAGTCCTGAGGCATGGTCCTAGGGCTCAGGAGCTCTGGGAGGTGAGAGAGGGGGCACGATACCCCCAGACATGGCCAACCAGGCAGGATATAACCCCACACACTTTGCCAAAGCACAGCTCCCACACCACCAGAGGGATATCAACATACCACTAACTTACTACCCTGAGACAAGGCGGAGTATAGCCCACAAAGATCTCCCCCACCACACAAGCCCGAAGGGGCCCAAAAAAGCCTGGCAAAACATGATGCACCCCTCCTAGGGGGAGAGCATGGGAGAGCAATATCAAGCCAGTGATATTGCCCCCGTTATAAGGTCAGAGGCAGAGAATCCCAGTGGAGAGAGTTGAGCCGGCCAGGCAAAAAACTTCAAGGGAGGTTCGTCACTCCAGTGCCTTGCCGTTCACCTTTTCACCTCTGGGCCAGACTTCACTCAATCATATGACCTGCTGAAGAGATGAGTCTTCAATAAAGATTTCAACGTTTGCCGGCCATGGATGGGAGTCCCATAAGGCGGCGCACAAATGGCCCAGCGTCGTCCGGGTTAGGGGAGGTTTTGGTAGAGGGGCTTTACTTGGCTCATTGCGCTCTACTGACTCCCTGTGGTGGGACGGGTGCCTGCAAGCTGACTGTAGTCATCAGTTGAACTGTGTTTCCTCTGACACATTGGTGCGGCTGGCTTCCGGGTTAAGCGAGCGGGTGTTAAGAAGCAGCGTGGCTAGGCGGGTCATATTATGGAGAACGCATGGCTCGCCCTTCGCCCGTTGGGGAGTTGCAGTGATGAGACAAGATCGTAATTGGATCGCAATTGGATATCACGTAATTGAGGAGAAAAAGGGGGTAAAATTCAAATGACCATTCCATAAAAATTTAGATCTATAGAAGGAAGTCCTGCCTTCAGCTGTTTTCTTTGAAATTATAGGAACAATAAGCAGGCCTGCGTCTTGTGACCATAGCGTATGTGTAGGCATCTGCGCCAGGACCAAATCGGAGAGATAGGCAGGAGCAAGTCCATGTAATGCTTTGTAGGTTAACAGTAAAACTTTTATATCAGCCATAGCCTTAACAGGAAGCCACTGTAGCACTGAAGTAACATGATATAATTTAGATTCTAGCAGCCATATTTAGCACTAGCAGAAGTTTATTTTGTGTTTTTACCAGGAGTAAAGCATTGAGGTAGTATAATCTTGAAGAGGCAAAAGCATGGAGTAACTTTTCTGCGTTATTGTTAGACAAAACGTTTCCGATTTTTTCAATGTTACGAAGATGGAAAAAGCTGAAATATTTGCTATATGTTAGTCGAAAGAGAGAGCAGTGTCCACAGTAAAGCAAAGGTCCTTCAGTTTTATTTGAGACGACTGTACAACCATCGAGATTGTCACATCAAATATCAGATTCTCCAATGTTCTTTATGTCCAACTTGTTATGGTATTTGGGTTGCTATACCATTTGGTTTGAAGTGATTTTGAGGATTTGGGAAGGCTTTTTGAAGATACAAATGAACTGTCATTCTGCAAAAATAACACTGTTTTGGTACTTTTTTATTTCAGATAACATTATTTAAAGTAAAGATTATATTTTTTTATTTTTGGGGGTTAAAATGACCCCTGTTGGTCATCCATGCATGTACAATATGTTAGTAGTATGAGGGTTAATCCTCATTAGCCTATGGTCCAGAGTGTGTTGGGTTAGAAGGACTTAGAGGGGTTGGTCGATGTTGATTGAAGGGTGTGATGGTTGGAGCAAGCTGAAAGATGGAAGGAAGCATACTGCTTTGCTATGCCATGCTGGCTTTGCTCTGCTTAGCTTCAATTTTCTCTGCTTTGCATACTACCTCAGGGAGCAACGCCCCTGCCCCAAGTAAGTCTAGTGCTCAGCTGGCTCTGCCTGATAGCACTCGGTTAGGGCCCCACCCAGGGTTACGGAAAAATGTAGGGTAGACTGGGCTCTCAAACCCTGGCAGGTAGCCAGTCCAGGAGAAGGACAAAGCCACAAGTCCTCAATGGCTGATTCAAGAGTCCCATCTCCCAAACGTCTGGAAAGGCAGATGAATTCGGCAATTGATAATTGACAATTATGCACAGACTACTGTAAGTCGCTCTGGATAAGAGTGTCTGCTAAATGACAAAAATGTAAGGGTGAAGGAAAGAGAAGATTGATTGCCATAGACACGGAGAAGGTTAAAGATGGGGAAGAAGGGTTATGGGGAGGGCGGTATTTGGAATGAAGGTGGGAGTGAAAGGGTGATAGGGTTAGGGAAGAAAGAAGACAGAAGGGAGAGCGAGTTGTGGCTTGGGATGGAGATGTCCAGTCGAAGGTTGAGTGGATTGGTGTAGGAGATCGGTCAGAGTGAACGGCAAAAGTTTCCAGTAGCTGTAGATGGGATTGAAGGATTTGAAGGACTTGCTGTAATGGTTGAGATATAACAGGGTTAGAGGTTTGTAAAGGATAGATGGGTTGAAGGATTTAAGTGAGAAGGGTGCAAACTATTGAGGAATTTATGGACATAATTCTTCAGGAAGTGTTGACGTGATAGATGTTTTGAGTGAGTTGAGATACAAAAGGGCAAACTGTTTTGATTGGGTTAGAGGGGTTCAAATGTCTGAGTGAGTTGAGGGTAATGGTGAAAGGGGTAAAGGTGGTAAAGATTTTTGGGAGGGATGTAAGGCTTTATGATTCTGTCTGAGATGAGAGGTCAGGGGAGAGGTAGAAGTTGTCGATCTGTGGGGCAACCTCTATCACCTCTATCCTATTTAATCTTTCTGAATCTCTCAGATGTTTAGCTGTCAACTCTGAGGCAGTAATCTTGCCGGTGACCCGCACTCTTCATTCTTATCATATCTATATGATCTKTCTCTGCCTGKAACTGAATGATAGTCAGAATGGAGGGCTATGCAGGATACTATTCTGCAATGCATTTTCAATTTGGTAGAGCTAGGGACCTTTTTTATATCAATTTCAATTTGGMTTTAGGTATACTGTATGTGTTCCARGCTCGGCTTTGTTATAGAGCAACACCTTRCATTGTTTAAGACAACATGACATGATGTGATTCCCCGCTTCATATTGACGTTGAGGATCATTTCTGACATGATACCATCATGTTCAGAYAACTCATTTTTTATTGYGAGACAGCTATKTTTATATGAMTCTTATATTCCCTCTAAAGAACACATTTGGTCTGGTACCTTTGGTATTGTCCAATAAGTTKATTTTGGGAATATGGCTTTCCATTTGTTGACATCTACACTKACTKAAAAACAATGGATGGACCACTCATATRTTTACCCTTAWACGTTTTGAAAAAGTAACATTTACACATTTAAACATTTTACTTTGTAGTTCAAAACAGTTCCATTGAAATAGTTGCAGCGTGCCTTTAACCCTTTACACTCATGGGAAATGGCCTATATATGGATTTTTTTTTTACAGAATGAATATGAAAAGCATACACATAAGCATGGTAGAAATAGAAAGGGAATAGTTTGGAGATAATTTTCCCATAATTAGGCCAAAGTTGAGAATAAAACAATTCACCTGACAAGAATGAATCCGAACATTACACAGTTGAGTTTGTGCATTTTACATGTACTGTACTTTTCACCATATTTGATGATTACAAAATCAGAAAATACTCTGGATACATTTAGCAACATGATAAAAATATCCTTGGAAAAAGTGGGGCAGGTGCAACATAACACAAAAAAATGACAAAGGTTTGTGTGAGAGGATTAAATGGTGTCTCAAAGTGGCCACATACCTCTCCAATGTGTGTGCAGTTCCTAATGGCACCCACATACTAGGTTCGGTTTGCTCTTAGCAGTTCTCGGGTAGGTGGAGCAAAAGTCTGTGCCTCGCAAACTCCCCTAAAATACCTTTTGAGAGGCCATAGCAACAACCAGTATAAACTTCCTCAAAAAAGTCTGAATGAATCTAAAATTAATTAAATTTCAAAATTCTTGATTTAATGTTTTTGCAGAAGACGTACATTTTGCTTAGTCGGGCAATTTGACATCGAACTAAGATGTTTGGCCCGGCATTAAAGACCATAATTAAAGAAAAATGGACAGCTGAGCCATACAAATTGCAAAATATTTTGGAAGAGATTTTTGATGTACTGATTCCATGGCACATGGTTTGTGAACCGATACACAATGTCATGACACAAGGTGAGACCCAGATGCAGACACAGGAGGCAGATGGTTGGAGTCTTACTGTATTTATTAATCCAATATGGTAAGGCAAGAGAATGGTCATGGACAGGCAAAAGGGCCAAAACCAGTTCAGAGTCCAAAAGGTACTTAAGGGCAGGCAGAATCAATGTTAGGGCAAGCAGGATGATCAGGCAGGCGGGAAAGTAGTCCAGAGTCAGGCAGGGGTCAAAACCGTGAAGATTATCAATATATCAAATATAGAATATCAAAAGGAGTACGGGAAAAACACGCTGGTTGACTTGACTAACATACAAGACGAACTGGCACAGAAAGACAGGAAACACAGGGATAAATACACTGGGGAAAATAAGCGATACCTGGGAGGGGGTGGAGACAATAACAGGTGAAACAGATCAGGGTGTGACACACAAAACAACACCGGGTTCAAAACGTAGAGTTTTTAAATTAAAATTATTTTACACAATTCTTGCAACCAATGTATGGAGATACAACCATCCCATTGCAGCAGATTTCGCTGTGACAGCGACAGAATCATTAGATCATTTGTTTTGGTACTGTCGATATTTAGCTTGTTTTTGGTCGAGGTTCAGGAATGGCTGGAGCTAACTCTGCAAATTGCACTGCTTGGTGATTTGAAAAGTTATAGCCAATATATATGGAATCAAGGTAAGACCCAAGTGCAGACTGTGAAGTAACAATGTTTAAAGTAACAACGGGGGCAGGCAAACGGCAGGTCAAGGCTGGCAGGCTCAGGGTCAGGTCAGGCAGAGGTCGGTAATCGAGAGGTGGAGCAAAGGTACCAGACGGCAGGAAGGCTCAGGGTCAGGGACAGGCAGAGTGGTCAGGCGAACGTGTACAGGGCCAGGACAGGCAAGGGGGGAAAAAAACAGGAGTACAGGAAAAGAGAAACAGGAAAAAGCAGGAGCTGAGACACAAAA
This sequence comes from Salvelinus sp. IW2-2015, assembly GCF_002910315.2. Lineage (NCBI taxonomy): Eukaryota > Metazoa > Chordata > Actinopteri > Salmoniformes > Salmonidae > Salvelinus > Salvelinus sp. IW2-2015. Next base: position 17,169,155 of record NC_036876.1, read on the forward strand.
CGCTGGTAGACTTTAAAAAAAAAAAGAGAATAACACGCAACAGACAGACAGAAAACTCAGGTATAAATACCCAGATGATAAGTGGGGAAGATGGGCGACCCTTAGGGGTGGTGGAGACAAGTACAAGGACATATCAGGGCATGACACAATAGATCAATAGTACAATAACAAATGGTATCTTGAATTTACAATATGTAGAAACTATTAGAATAGAAAGTTTCAGACATTTTGTGAACCATCACAGCACAGTTGAAAAATATAAGGCAAATAGAAATCAAAACTGAAGGTGTTCTGAGATTGATGGGAGGGGTTGAGGGTAGCTAAAGGATGGGACTAAAAACAAACAAAAGATATCTAGTGTAAAATGTACAGTTGAAGTCGGAAGTTTACATACACCTTAGTCAAATACATTTAAACACAGTTTTTCACAATTCCTGACATTTAATCCTAGTAAAAATTCCCTGTCTTAGGTCAGTTAGGATCACCACTTAATTTTAAGAATTTGAAATGTCAGAATAATAATAGAACAAATTATTTATTTCAGCTTGTATTTCTTTCATCACATTCCCAATCGGTCAGAAGTTTACATACACTCAATTAATATTTGGTAGCATTGGCTTTAAATTGTTTAACTTGGGTCAAACGTTTCAGGTAGCCTTCCACAAGCTTCCCACATTAAGATGGGTGAATTTTGGCCCATTCCTCCTGATAGAGCTGGTGTAACTGAGTCATGTTTGTAGGCCTCCTTGCTCGCACATGCTTATTCAGTTCTGCCCACAAATTGTCGATAAGATTGAGGTCAGGGCTTTGTGATGGCCACTCCAATACCTTGACTTTGTTGTCCTTAAGCCATTTTGCCACAACTTTGGAAGTATGCTTGGGGTCATTTTCCATTTGGAAGACCCATTTGCAACCAAGCTTTAACTTCCTGACTGATGTCTTGAGATGTTGCTGCAATATATTCACACAATTTTCCTACCTCATGATGCCATCTATTTTGTGAAGTGCACCAGTCCCTCCTGCAGCAAAGCACCGCCAAAACATGATGCTGCCACCCCCATGCCTAACGTTTGGGATGGTTCTTCGGCTTGCAAGCCTCCCCCTTTTTCCTTCAAACATAACGATGGTCATTATGGCCAAACAGTTTTATTTTTGTTTCATCAGACCAGAGGACATTTCTCCAAAAACTACGATCTTTGTCCCCATGTGCAGTTGCAAACGGTAGTCTGGCTTTTTTATTGCGATTTTGGAGCAGTGGCTTCTTCCTTGCACGGCGGCCTTTCAGGTTATGTCGATATAGAACTCGTTTTACTGTGGATATAGATACTTTGTACCTGTTTCCTAAAGCATCTTCACAATGTCCTTTGTTGTTGTTCTGGGATAGATTTGCACTTTTCGCACCAAAGTACGCTTATCTCCAGGAGACAGAAGGCGTCTCCTTCCTGAGCGGTATGACGGCTGCGTGGTCTCATGGTGTTTATACTTGCGTACTATTGTTTGTACAGATGAACGTTGTACCTTCAGGCATTTGGAAATTGCTCCCAAGGATGAACCAGACTTGGAGGTCTACAATTTTTTTTCTGAGGTCTTGGCTGATTTCTTTAGATTTTCCCACTATGTCAAGCAAAGAGGCACTGAGTTTGAAGGTAAGCCTTGAAATACATCCACAGGTACACCTCCAATTGACTCAAATTATGTAAATTAGCCTATCAGAAGCTTTTTAAGCCATGACATCATTTTCTGGAATTTTCCAAACTGTTTAAGGATTGGGGATCAATTAAATGGGGGATCAGTCTACTCAGTACCCAAGTGCTTTTTTTCCCCCAATGTCCTCCTCAGAGTTATCAGACTCCAAAACATTCACGTTGTATTGTTTTTCCTCCTGAATAGTGTTCAATGCACATAGTAGGTTGACCGGTATAATAAACGTGGCTCATTTCACAGTGGTTACACATGATCTATTCCATAATAGCATAATTCCACTATTTGTATTCATTTGCATCACTTTCAATTAGATACTTTTATTTTGAAGGTGAACCTCAAATTCCACTATTGTGGCTAATCCTTATTGTGGCTAGCTTCACATAGGGGGGTCCAAACATAATTTATCAATTAACAACTGTCTTATAAATTAGGGGTGTTTAAGATGATAACACCTTGCTAGATAGTTAGCTAGCTAACTATAGTTACTGAAACAGATGTCATTTTGCTATGTTCTTAGAGAAAAACCTTGGTGACATCCATCAGCTAGCTAACTTTTTTTATGACCAGCACTGACCCAGAGCTTGTGGAAGTGTGTCTGAGCTTGTGTGGCAGCGGCAGGTGCGTGACACAAAATTGAATCAATATCATAGCATGCGTACCGGTGAATTGCTGTGACAAATGAAATTAGTGATAGTGATAGTGTAATCAATGTGTAATAACTACGTAAAAAGTAATGAATGTGTTATATTATTATGTGAAATCCAGTCATATCCATAACCTGATTGGTCAACAAGCTTATTTGACACGTCAAATAGAACTATCTTTTTGACGCGCAAAGACCCAAATGGCGTTCCATACTTTAGCAATAGCAAATATACTTCAAATGAGTAGGCTACACTAATAAGCCATCCATCCTCAACAGCTCAGTCCTGTAGGCCAACATTGCTATTCTGCAGAATAAAGAAGTTGTGCTTTCCACCTGTCCACCGTGTCACCACATTCAGCAGCGTCTTTTGCAAATGACATAACCAATCACCTGCACATAAAGAGTGGAAGCCTTTTCTGTTCACATAGTTTAAATCGTTTTGGGATGGTGATTTTATGGAGATGTGGTGGGTGCCGTCTATTGCTCCATTCTTATTTGGGAACCCATTGATGGCATCATGGCAAAGAAACCCCTCTTGACTTCAACCTGTTGTGCGATGGTGTATTGACATTTGATGTGTTATTGTTAGTTTTGCTGATGATTGCATCCAGAACACTGGCTCATCTGTGGCTGTTTGATGTCGATCAGTAAGCTCCCACTGAAAAGTGCCTGTGGCCAAAAACCCAACGGTAGATTGCAGTTGGATGTGTACCGGAATGCCTTTTTAAAGTAGGTCTTAAAACCCTGCAAATATTCTATATGATTTGTTTTGGGAAACTATATCTGATGAGCCAATGTGCAGAAAAAGCATTTCTCTAAAAACAAGCTCTCTGCGAATCTCAGCTATCTCTCATTCGATTTCTGAAGATCTCGTTCTTTTATAGTATTTCAACAATGGTTTCAGTTTCACATGTAGGCCTACCTCTAATTGAACTGCTTTATATAGGTTATTATCCTAACAAATGCACTGATGTGGTCAAAGTATAGGCTCTAGGATGTCAAGATATGTTTAATGATTTCACAATGGAAATACAATGAAATAAAGCCCTTTTTAATGATTACTCTCACAATTTTAAACGTTTTTAACATATATTTTCCCCATTCTACGATTCAAAAGCAGTTCCCTTATTCCATCACTTGGCACTGTGCATACCCATGGTCATGGCTGTATGTAAATATGTAAACGTTCATATTGATAAATGTCACACTTTGCATGGTTTACGCACAGATTTCTGCCTACGCATGATTGATAAATGAGGCAGGCCCCAGGAGTACACTGATGCAGAACCAGTCTGTGTTAAACTTTTAATTGTAAGTTCCAAATGTCTCTAATGGTTGCCCCAGCATGAGTTTTTTTTATGCACTGTTCCAAAATGTGATTGTTACGCAACAGGACAGTTAACCTGCACTGCCCTCAAACCAAGGCATGCTGCCTGCTAATTATCTAGTTATCTGTTTCAACTTGTCAATTTCAAATTATTTTTGAACAAGTTGGATTTTCTAACAACCTTCTGAAAAGAGGTGTGTTCCGCCTCACAATTAATTCACCAAAAATGTAGCCCATTTCACTGTTGTGGACAATTTCTGCTTGAGGATTTCGCAGAGCCTGACAAACTTCTCTCCTTGTCAAGAGCCCAAGCACTTTCCCAATGTTTCCCCAGATCAAGTATGAAGACATTGCACATCTCTAGTCAGAACAGGCCTTGCAATACTTTTTCCCCCGGCACATGTTTTGACTGGCGCCCGTATTGTCTTCATTGTTGTTTTCCTTCCAAATAACGATTTTGGACGTGTGCATTCCTATCAAAGTAAGTGCATTATTTTCTGTATATCATGTTGTCATTTCTACTGTATACTGCATACCGTATGTATATATGGGGCATAATGTATTTACTGTTTTATTCACATATTTTCAAGGACTGGTGACAAATCATGCATTCCGATTCTTGCATAGATCGTAATGGGCACATATAATGTGTGTAGGCTAGACAGTAGACTTGCATTTGGTGAGATGATCTGTGATGCGATAATACTATATTTTCTTTGTGATTTGTCAAAAACGGTAAACGACTTGTCAAGTCATGTGCTCTGGTTCTTGTATACAATGCAACAAGGACATAGAAGATTTGTGATATACTGAAAAGTGGCCAAACTAAATTCCTATTTTTCAGGGAATGAGCAAATTCATTTGACTTTGTTTTTTTGCATTTTATAGTGAATGGCATTCTGGGATTCTGGAGTTTTTGCTTGTCAAACATAAACAAACATGGCTGCCATAATAAATAATTGATCTGCAGTTAGCCTAACTGACACGCATCTCTTTTCTAAACAATATTACAATACTCCCTTGTGCTCACTACATATGTGGTACATTGTAAACAAGTCTTGCTGTTAGGTACCTAACTTATGTTAAGTTTTTTTGACAGCGAAACCTGTTATTTAGACTGGTTTATGGAATGAGTTTGGATGTGGATGTTTTGTGTGATGTTTGGATGATGAAGTTCGCATTTGTCTTTTACAAGAAAAGTTGAAATTGACTAATACATTTGTGAAGACCTTTATTTCCCATCAGTACAAAATATTGTTTAGATGCCTTTCAGACAGTGCTGTTTAGATGCGTTTGTTGCATCATAGCTACGTTCTGTTGATACTTTTCCAATCACATATTTGTGATGGTAGGCTGCATGGACCACACAAATATGTGATTGAACGCATCAAAGGGAGTAAGCAATCCGATGACCATTTTCAGATTAATTGTGCAGAAATACATGATCAACACGGCCCAGGCCGTCTAGCGAGTGAGGTGGACCTTGCAAACAAAAGTTTCTCTAATACCCCCTGAAGGATAATGATCAGCACTTCTTGAGCGAGTGACAAACTGTGTTGGAATCCAGGACTGAATGTACCTGAATGTGCATCCTGACTTGCAACAAGCTACACTAATTGCAGTTATCATCCTTCGTTGAATGAGGCTCATCTTGGGAAATAGGATACGTCAGACGAGGCAGATCAAAATGGTGCATTCTCAGAGTTTTATGAACCTCACCAGAGCTCTGACAGTGCAGTGATGAATGCCCGAGTGTACATTCTTTAACATAAAGATGATTTGTGTTCTCCTTGACTTGAAGGCCATTATTCACAGTGACAAATCTCCTAATTTATCCTCAGCCACATGTCTTTTGTTTGGTAATTACAGACTGAGTTGCACCCCATTTCGGCCCTCAGAACATCCTCAATTGGTTGGGGCAAGGGCTCTACAAGGTGTCAAAAGTTGTGTCAAGTTGGCTGGATGTCCTTTGGGTGGTGGACCATTCTTGATGCACATGGTAAACTGTTGAGCATGAAAACCCAGCAGCGTTGCAGTTCTTGACACACTCAAACCGGTGCGCCTGGCACCTCCTACCATAACCCGTTCAAAGGCACTTACATCTTTGTCTTGCCCATTCAGCCTCTGAATTCCACACATACACAAAACATATCTCAATTGTCTCAAGGCTTAAAAAAACTCTTTAAACTGTCTCCTCCCAATCGTCTACACTGATTGAAGTGGATTTAACATGTGACATCAATAAGAGATCATAGCTTTCACCTGAATTCAAGTGGTCAGTCTATGTCATGGAAAGAGCAGGTGTTTCTAATGTTCTGTACACCCAGTGTAAATGTACTGTCTTTGGATATGGTAGGTGTGGTTTGTTCACTCTCTAAGTAGGCTGTGTCATATAGGTTTTGGTTATTATTGGTCAAACAATGTATTGACTAAATTAGCTCTGGACACAGTAAGCACATACAGTATGTGACAGTCAAGGGTGTTACAAATAATGTATCTGTCTAGGAATAGCTTAAATCTTAGAATAATGATTGGTTACACAAGCTGTTGTGTATTTCATTTGAACTTTGCTACGGTTGGATTATTCATGCCTTACTTGTTATTCACACCATCATTCCTAACTAATCCAGACTGATGTGGTTCACAGCAACCTGGTAAAAGGGAAAAGGAACATCTGCCCAGCAAGTTGAATTAGCCAGTTTGATCAGGAATTATTATGTTCGGTCATATGCACACACATGTGCACATAAACACACGCAGACACGTGTGAACATACACACATACCAGTGTTTGGCTCAATTCCAATTGAACCCAACCCTGAAGTGTCTGTCCTATATCTGAGAGATATAAGAAAGCTCAGGAAATTATTTTTTATGTATTTTGACCGATATTGAACCCCTTTTTTGGCACAATAGTACAGATGTAGGATCTTAATTTGAGCCAGTTTGCTACAGCAGGAAAATAATCATGCAGCAACAGGAAACGTCAATTATTTTGTGGATTATAATTATTAAGGGACATTGTTTTTGTAAGGGAAAATCAAGTCTGAAATTTCAAAGTGGAAATTACAGTACAAACTTCAGCAGCCTTTTTAAAGTTCAAATACCCTACACATTTCCTGAAAAAGGGAAGTTATCCTGCAACAGGATACAGGGTGATCAAATTAAGATCTGACATCTGTACTTCCATAATTCAATTTCTTTTAAAACTGTTTTTTTATGAGAGTCTATGCTTTCGAAGGTGGATTTTTATTTGTTTTAAGCCCAAACCATTTTGAGGCTACAGACCATTTAGTTGTCTGACAAACACCTCTGTAGCTCTGCGCCGTTCCATCTCAGATGCGGAAGGCCGAAATTGGTGGATGTGGTGGATTGAGACACAGCCATGCAAGAAAACGGATATCTCTAAGCTTAAACAGACACATTTTTATTGGGATATTTGTATTATGCTAACATCGACTCTGGGGGGATAAACCCGAGCGGGAGCATTGTTTGTTTGGGCCTCTGTCCAACTCCTCCATTAGGCTTTTGGCCCAGGTGAGCAGTAATTAAACAAGTCTAAAGCCCATGTCTGAAGTGCACTCCACAGCCTCGCCACCTCCACATTTGCTTCTATTATTATTTTTTTATTTATATTTCCCTCTCCAGCCATGGTTTTACCATTTATTAACAAGTGGTTGTCATCATCCGATCACTATCTGATCAAGATTTGTTGTGTCTACACATGGTCATAAAATGTGTCTCTTATCTGCCCACTGTATCCACGGTGTGACCAGATTCCCTGGTTCCTCCCTCTTTGCAAATTAATCCAACCTGCCTTGGACTTCCTTTTATGACACAAGCTGTATAAATCAACAGAAAACAGCACACTTTTATAGTCAATAGTTCAGTAACACAGTCTGTTTCACTCATTGAGGGTTGATGTGCTAGCATTACAGAAATTAAACTGAACTACAAATTGGGGATGCATGGGACGGACTATGATGGAGTCACAACAGAAGAGCGTGACAAGTGTCTGGAAATGTTTTAAAAGTCCAGAGTGGACTTTTAAAACATTTCCCATAGACAAATCGCTGTATTATAATGCCACTGTAGCCTATTATTTTCATATCTGATATAGCAACTGAATTAGACTATTCTTTACATAACAAACACGTTTATAAAGCCACCTCACCTGCACACACTTAACAAGCTAAGAATGGAATGTATATGTTTCTAATAAACAATCTTAGAACGAACGTTGCTAAAGTTTCCTTGTGGTTTTTATGGAAAATGTTCTTCATGTTCCGAGAATGGAATTTAGAATTTGTTCATGTTAATTTTTTGGAACATTCCCAGAATACACACTGAACAAAAATATGAATGGAACATGCAGCAATCTCAAAGATTTCACTGAGTTACAGTTCATATAAGGAAATATGTCAATTGAAATGAATGTTAGGCCATAATCTATGGATTCCACATGACTAGGAATACAAATCTGCATCTGAGGATCAGAAAACCAGTCAGTATCTGGTGTGACCACCATTTGCCTCCTTCACATAGAGTTGATTAGGCTGTTGATTGTGGCCTGTGGAATGTTGTCCCACTCCTCATCAATGGCTGTGCGACATTGCTGGATGTTGGCAGGAACTGGAACATGCTGTTGTACACGTTAATCCGGAGCATCCCAAACATGCTCAAATGGGTGACATGTCTGGTGAGTATGCAAGCCATGGAAGAACTGGGACATTTTCAGATTCCTGGACTTGTGTACAGATCCTTGCGACATGGGGCTGTTCATTATCATACTGAAGCATGAGGTGATGGTGACGGATGAATGGCACGACAATGGGCCTCAGGAACTCGTCACGCTATCGCTGTGCATTCAAATTGCCATCGATAAAATGCAATTGTGTTTGTTGTCCGTAGCTTATTCCTGCCCATACCATAACCCCACCGCCACCATGGAGCACTTCGTTCACAATGTTGACATCAGCAAACCGCTCGCCAAAACAACGCCATACACATGGTCTGCAGTTGTTAGGCCGGTTGGACGTACTGCCAAATTCTTGAAAATGACATTGGTTGCGGTTTATGGTAGAGAAATGAATATAAAATAATCTGGCAACAGCTCTGGTGGACATTCCTGCAGTCAGCATACCAATTGCAAGTTCCCTCAAAACTTGAAACATCTGTGGCATTGTGTGACAAAACTGCACAATTTAGAGTGACCTTTTATTGTCCCCTGCACAAGGTGTACCTGTTGTAATGATCATAATGTTTAACCAGCTTCTTGATATGCCACACCTGTCAGGTGGATGGATTATCTTGGTAAAGGAGAAAGGCTCACTAACAGGGATGTAAACACATTTGTGCACACAATTTGAGAGAAATATGCTCTTTGTGGTTATGGAACATTTCTGGGATATTTTATTTCAGCTCATGAAACATGGGACCAACACTGTACATGTTGGGTTAAAACTTTTTGTTCAGTGTAGTAATAATGTGACATTAAAGGGAATGCGGAGTCATCCCATTAGTCATATAAAATAGTCTTAGAGTGACTAATCATCACCCATAATATTTTTCCTGATTAAATTCCTCATAATCTGAGAAAGAAATATCCCTATTGCTCATCTGTGACTGTTTGTAGACATTTAGAAAGTTTGCATAGACAACAGATGTGACAATTGCCTGCTAGGGTGCATTTCCATTTAACTATCTTGTGTTGATGAAAACAGCTGGACGTAATGACATCACAACTAAAAAAAAGAATGAAAAAGAATCAAAATGTTGCAGTTTTTTCCAATTCCACCCATTTTCCACTTCCACCCATTTAGGCAAATTGCGCATGAAAAAAATATTGACAACCTATATGCCCTCCCACCTATCTGTTTTATGTCTCAAGTATCCTGCGAAAGCCAGCATGGATACAATGCAATAATTGACTAATATTTGTCATATTCTAATAATTATCATGTGCCAACGTATCACCATGGTGAAACTTGCACTCCTGTATATAAGCAATTCAGGCATCCTTGAAATTAAGGACAATCCGTGTCCTGCAAAAGGAACATTATTTTTTTATAGTAGAATTAATTGTGGAGTGGAGCTTTATAGTTACACAGTGACATCACGCATCCTGGGTACGTTAAATTATTTGTCAATCATTATTTATTTGAAAATCACCGTTTCCATCATTATTTGTCGCAAATAAAGAAAGTTAGACAAAAAAATATCCACCCCTGTTGAGTGGATAAAAATGTTGTTGATCTTTATAAAGTCTCTCCTACCAGTATCTGTCGTTGGTTGCTATTACACTTGTCGCAATGATTTTTTGTTGTTGTTGCATTATTGCGTTTGTCGAATAAACCTGGGTCAATGGAAAACTGCCTAGTGAGGCTGATTGTTCTCCATCCTCGAGATTCAGAATTATCTGTAATCATAGTAGCATCCACATTAACCTTTTACGGGGGCAGCCCGACACCAGTACACTTATGACAACATCCAGCTCAAAGTGCAGGGCGCGAAATTCAAAATCTATTTTTTTTAAATATTTAACTTTCACACATTAACAAGTCCAAGACACCAGATGAAAGGTGCACATCTTGTGAGTCAAGCCAACATGTCCGATTTTTTAAATGTTTTACAGGGAAGACAAAATATGTAAATCTACTTTTCTAACTCCATCAGTTGCTATCACAAATTCGACCAAATAAAGATATAAATAGCCACTAACCAAGAAACAAATTCATCAGATGACAGTCTGATAACATATTTATTGTATAGCATATGTTTTGTTCGAAAAATTTGCATATTTCATGTATAAACCATAGTTTACATTTCAGCTACAATCCGAAATTGCACCGAAAGCAGCCATAATATTTACAGACACCAACGTCAAATAGCTAATTACTCATCATAAAACATTTCTGAAAAATACATAGTCTGCAGCAATTGAAAGACAGGCATCTTGTGATTCCAAACAATATTTCGATTTATTAATGTTTTACAGCGAAAACAAAATGTATCGCTATATAGCGTAGCTACAATAGACAGAAATAATTGGGCGCCCACGGCCAGTTCACATGCACGACAGATATATGAAATAACATCATAAAATGGGTCTTACTTTTGCTGATCTTTCATCAGAATGTTGAAGAACGTGTCCTCTGTCCAGATGAGTCGTTGTTTCGATTCAGAATGGCAAATTTCCCTCTTCAATTAGCATTGGCACTAGCCGAGTGGCATAAATTTCTCCAACGTAAACACAGTCAGAGGACGGAACACGGCAAAACTCCAGAATAAAGTTTCAATAATCTGATTAAACTATATTGAAAAAACATACATTACGATGATATGGTCTCATGTATCAAAAAAAATTCGAGCCGGAGACGTTAGCCGTTCGTTACCAAGGCAAAACAGAAGTCAATCCACTTCTTCAGAGTACCGGAAGTGGACGGTCACTCAAATAAATAGGTTTTTTTCCACTACAGACCAAGAGGAGCACAAAAATTTCTTCTCTGACATCCTCTTTTACGACGCAATAGGAAGGCGTATAGAGTGTCAGCAGACTCCTAAGTGTTAAGACCATGTATAGGCATCAAGTTGAAAAGAGCATTGATTTCTGACATTTCACTTCCTGGTCAGGAAAAGTGCTGCAGAAGGACTTCTGTTTCACTCAGAGAAATAATTCCAACTCTTTTAGAAACTAGAAAGTGTTTTCTATCCAAAAAGAATAATAATATTCATATTGTACGAGCAAGATTTGAGTAGGAGGCCGTTTGAAATGGGCACGATTTCACTGGATACTCAACACTTTGCCTTGCAGCCATAAGAAGTTATTAATGTAGAAGTGTTTAGAAACATATTCTACTCTTATTTACAATAAAAAATTACTCCAAAAGGACAACAGATTTTTTACCATTAATTTCTATTGGCCACAAAACAAATTGCATATGGATTCAACAAGTTTGTAGAGTCACAAGCTTGAGTTGTTGTGTGTTAGAAATAATGTATGGGACCAAATACTGAACTTTTGACTACTTTATTTATAAGAATCTTTAGGGGTGTCAATTTTGACCACTACATTTTTGAGAAAAAGAAAAAATTACTTCTCTGAGCAATTTTATTAGATTAAAATAATATAATTTCCGCATATTTTGAGCATACAATATAGCTCAGTATTTGAATTATTTATACAGTAATTGCTTATCTTTATCAAGATAGAGACTTGTGATTTAATGATATTTAGATGCTAGTATTTACTTGTGACGCTATGCTAGGCTATGCTAGTCAGCTTTTTTACTGATGGGGGTGCTCCCGGATCCGGGTTTGGGAGGAATTAAAGGTTAAGGTGTCTGTTTAGACAACATTCCACTCCTTTGACTCTGTCATTGCAAAACATATTTGGCACATGTCACATAGTACAAGTAGTGGAATGACTGGTACCCAGGCTAGGTGTATGAATATTGTACTGCACCTGTACATAGCCCATCTATTATTTAGCCCAAACAACTACCTCTTCCCCTACTGTATTTATTTATTTATTTAGCTCCTTTGCACCCCATTATTTATATTTCTACTTTGCACATTCTTCCACTGCAAATCTACCATTCCAGTGTTTTACTTGCTATATTGTATTTACCTCGCCACCATGGCCTTTTCTGCCTTCACCTCCCTTATCTCACCTCATTTGCTCACATTGTATATATACGTATTTTTCTACTGTATTATTGACTGTATGTTTGTTTTACTCCATGTGTTGTTGTATGTGTCGAACTGCTTTGCTTTATCTTGGCCAGGTCGCAATTGTAAATAAGAACTTGCTCTCAACTTGCCTAGCTGGTTAAATAAAGGTGAAATAACATTTTAAAAATAAAATAAAATATTGTTTGGGAGGCTGTTGCTGATAATTTTGCATTAGCTCATTAGAGACAGAAAAGGAAGCGAGACATCCCACTCGTGAGCCACTTACTCATTTTTTCTGTTGTAATGGAAGTGAATAAGCTAAAAACATGTCAAACGAAGTATAGAATCAATCTTTAGGATGTTTATCATAAATCCTCAATAATGTTTCAACCGGAGAATTCCTTTGTCTGTAGAAATGCAATGGAACAGAGCTAACTCTCACGTGAGCGAGCGTGATCAGCTCATGCCACTCTGGCAGAACAATGACTCATTCAGCTCTCCTTAGCTTCCACTTCACAAGTCACAAATCACAAGTCCAATACAGCAAATGAAAGATACACATCTTGTGAATCCAGCCATCATTTCCGATTTTTAAAATGTTTTACAGCGAAAACACAATATGTATTTCTATTAGCTAACCACAATAGCCAAAGACTCAACCGCATATTTTCACCATGTTTCTACCGCATAGGTAGCTATCATAAATACTCATCATAAAACATTTATGAAAAATACATGGTGTACAGCAAATGAAAGATAAACATCTTGTGAATCCAGCCATCATTTCCGATTTTTGAAGTGTTTTACAGCGAAAACACAATATATATTTATATTAGCTTACCACAATAGCCAAACACATAAAACACATTTATTCACCGCAAAGATAGCTTTCGCAAAAACCAGCAAAAGATATAAAATGAATCACTAACCTTGAACAACTTCATCAGATGACAGTCTTATAACATCAGGTTATACAATACACTTATGTTTTGTTCGAAAATGTGCATATTTAGAGCTGCAAACCGTGGTTATACATTGTGAATATGTAGCAACATTTCCCCAGAATGTCCGGAGCTATTTTGGACACTCACCTAATCTGACCAAAGAACTCATCATAAACTTTACATAAAAATACTTGTTGTATGGCAAATGAAAGATACACTGGTTCTTAATGCAACCGCCGTGTTAGATTTTTAAAAATAACTTTACCATAACATACAGCTTGCGTTATTACGAGACAGCGCTCACCAAAACGGCGGAGAATAGGAATCAACATTTTCCACAGAAATACGAAATAACATCATACATTGTTCTTACTTTTGCTGAGCTTCCATCAGAATGTTTTACAAGGAGTCCTTGGTCCAGAATAAATCGTTGTTTGGTTTTAGAATGTCCTTTTCTTCTGTCGAATTCGCGCCACAATGCTAGCCAAGGTTGATAACGTTCCCATCTTCTCTCGACGCAAAGAACGGAAAACTCCTAAAGTCCCAATAAACGTTGAATAAACTGATAAAACTCGGTTGAAAAAACCTACTTTACGATGTTATTATCACATGTATCAAATAAAATCAGAGCCGGAGATGTTCGCCGTGTAAACCGAACGCTTATCAGAAGACAATGTTGAGGTACTTCGCGCGCCTTGGTAGACAAAGACAATTCCTGACCTGCCACTCCAAAAGCTCTCATTCGACCTCAGATCAAGCTAGACACCCCATTCCACCTTCCACTGCCTGTTGACATCTAGTGGAAGGCGTATGAAGTGCATGCATATCGATAAATATAAGGCAATTGAATAGGCAGGCCCTGAAACAGAGCCCCGTTTTCAGATTTTTCACTTCCTGTTTGGAAGTTTGCTGCCAAATGAGTTCTGTTTTACTCACAGATATAATTCAAACAGTTTTAGAAACTTCTGAGTGTTTTCTATCCAATAGTAATAATAATATGCATATTGTATGATCTAGAAAAGAGTACGAGGCCGTTTCATTTCGGCACGATTTTTTCCAAAGTGAAAACAGCGCCCCCCTATTGACAAGAAATTTAAGGACAACAAAGTCAAGGTATTGGAGTGCCCATCACAAGGCCTGACCTCAATCCTATAAACAATGTGTGCAAAACTGAAAAAGCATGTGTGAGCAAGGAGGCCTACAAACCTGACTCAGTTACACCAGCTCTGTCCGGAGGAATGGGCCAAAATTCATTGTGGGAAGCTTGTGGAAGCCTACCCAAAACGTTTGACCGAAGTTAAACAATTTAAAGGCAATGCTACCAAATACTAATTGAGTGTATGTAAACGTCTGACCCACTGGGAATGTGATGAAAGAAATAAAAGCTCAAATAGATAATTCTCTCTCCTATTATTCTGACATTTCACATTCTTTAAATAAAGTGGAGATCCTAACTCACCTAAAACAAGGAATTTTTACTTAGATTAAATGTCAGGAATCGTGAAAAACTGAGTTTAAATGTATTTGGCGAGGGTGTATGCAAATTTCCGACTTCAACTTTGTTATCTATGTTTTCTTTATTATTTTGGTTAGGTCAGGGTGTGACGAGGGTGGGTATGCTTGTTTTTTATTGTCTAGGGTTTTTTGTATGTCTAGGGGTGTTGGTAAGTCTAGGCATATGTATGTCTATGGTGGCCTGAATTGGTTCCCAATCAGAGGCAGCTGTTTATCGTTGTCTCTGATTGGGGATCATATTTAGGTTGCCATTTTCCCTTTTGGTTTTGTGGGTTCTTGTTCTATGTTTAGTTGCCTGTCTGCATTATCCATATTAGCTTCACGGTTCGTTTTGTTATTTTGTTTGTTTTGTTCAGTGTTCGTTCGTGAAATAAAGAAGAATGTACGCTTACCACCCTGCGCCTTGGTCCCCTCCCTACGACGGCCGTGACAACTGTATATTATTCGTAGCCATCTATTTACCACCACAAACTGATGCTGACCGAACTCAACCAGATGTATAAGGCCAAAAAGCAAACAATAAAATTGTCATCCAGAAGCTGCGTTCCTAGTGGCCGGGGACTTTAATGGAGGCAAACTTATCAGTTTTACCTATTTTCTACCAGCATGTCATATGTGCAACCAGAGGGAAGAAAACTCCACCTTTAATCCACACAGAGACGCAAACAAGCCTCTCCCTCACCCTCCATTTGGCAAATCTGACCATAATTATATCCTTCTGATTACTGCTTACAAGCAAAAACTAAAGCAGGATGTACCAGTGACTCACTCATTATGGAATTATTGGCATGGCCACTGGATGCTACGCTACAGGACTGTTTTGCTAGTACAGACTGGAATATGTTCCAGGATTCGTCCAATTGCATTGAGGAGTGTACCACCTCAGTCACCAGCTTCATCAACGATGTCATCCCCATGGTAACCATGTGTAGAATCCCCAACCAGAAGCCATGGATTACAGGCAACATCCGGAACCGAGCTAAAGGCTAGAACCGCCGCTTTCATGGAGCACTAATCCGGACGCTTATAACAAATCCCGCTATGCCCTCAGATGAACCATCAAACAGGCAAAGCGCCAATACAGGTGTCGTGGAAATTCTTACACAGGAACGCTCAAAGTAAATCTGAAATTAATCATCCTTTATTTGTCAGCACGCTGGAGAGGTTCCAACCAACTCAATGCACCATAGTACACATGTCAATCAGGAGCTTTTCCTGGGCAGTCCCAGCAGTTGTCTTATATAAGGCTATACACAGACAAGTTATCTTTACATGATATAGCATAATTAAGAAATCATTACCGTTTTGTTTAATTCATGTGACCGAACAATACTAGCTCTTAATTGACAGACCAATACCTCATGAGGCTTCTTCGCTCTAAGCTGAGAATGTGAAATGTAGATATCTTTCATTCGTTCTCAAAACAACGTCTGGGCGTACTGCCAAATATACTGATAAGTGAGGATTCGTTAAATCAGTCACTTGCATGAACACAGAAATCAGCTATTAGAACAGCACATGAATAGAATACAGAAATTAGTTATCAATAAAGCACAAACATTAAAGTTCCCTTACACAGGACTAAGATTGAACCCTACTACACCGGCTCTGACGCTCGTCAGATGTGGCAGGGCTTAAACTCTTACGGACGACAATGGGAAACCTAGCTGCGAGCTGCCCAGCTCACATTCTCCGTAGCCGATGTGAGCAAGACAGGTCAACAATCACAAAGCAACGGGGCCAGAAATATTACCAGGACGTCTACTCAAAGCATGCCCGGACCAACTGGCAAGTGTCCTCACAAAAAATGCTCAACCACTCCCTGACCGAGTCTATAATACCTACATGTTTCAAACAGAACACTATAGTCCCTGTGCCCAAGAAAGTGAAGGTAACCTGCATAAACACTTACTGCCCTGTAGCACTCATGTCGGTAGTCATGAAGTGCTTTGAAAGGCTGGTCATGGCTCACATCAACAACATCATGCCGAAAACTCTAGACCCACTCCAATTTGCATGCCGCCCCAACAGATTCACAGATGATGAAATCTCAAATCGCACTCCACACTGCCCTTTCCCACCTGGACAAAAGAAACACCTATGTGAGAATACTGTTCATTGACTACAGCTCAGCATTCAACACCATAGTGCCCACGAAGCTCATCACTAAGCTAGGACCCTGGTATTAAACACAACCCTCTGCAACAGGATCCTAGACTTCCTGAAGGGCCGCCCCCAAGTGATAAGGGTAAGCAACAACACATCTGCCACGCTGTTTCTCAACACTGGGCCTCCTTAGGGGTGCGTGCCTAGTCCCCTCCTGTACTCCCTGTTCACCCAAGACTGCATGGCCAAGTACGACTCCAACATCATCATTAAGTTTGCTGATGACACAACAGTGGTCGGCCTGATCACCGACAATGATGAGACAGCCTATAGGGAGGAGGTAAGAGACCTGGCACTGTGGTGCTTGGACAACAACCTCTCCCTCAATGTGAGCAAGAAAAGGAACTCTATTTCTTGAACTGCATTGTTGGTTAATGGCTTGTATGTAAGCATTTCACGGTAAGGTCGATACCTGTTGTATGCAGAGCATGTGACAAATAACATTTGATTTGAAATGTTGTTCAGAATCTAAAATAAAACCTTGTTTTTTTACCTGATGTTTTATTGTCATTGCTCATGAATTAAAATGTGCGGATAGATTTTCTCTGTGCTTTGGTCCAACAATAAGTACCTCAGTCTTGTTTTTAAATCACTAATAAAGTCTAATAATTCATCCATGGAGCTAAAACCCTCTAGTGACACAGAAATGAAAAGATGTGTATCGTCTGCGTAGCAGTGAAAATCAATGCTGTGCTTTCTGATAACGCTCATTTTAGAAAACTAGGAGGATTTCGCACGTCTATACTTCACAGAAAAGGCATTTGAATATTATTTTTAATCTAAATGCATTTTTTTGGCAGAAATGCCTTCTGGAACATGTGAACTTTCATGTGCCTTCATAATAAATGTGTATGCCATCTTTAAATACAAATAAAATTGTTAAAATACGAGCCTAGTTGGTTTAGCCACGGAAAAAGCCAGGAACCTTCCCGAGATAATGAATTGGCAGAGAGATGAGTTAGGATTGGTCTGCATTGTAGCACCTTCTGTCTATAACATGAGCTGCTCGGTAAGTGTAGATAATCCTATTTAAATAAGACGTGTCGTTTCCGTTTATGTTTGTACAGCTTGCTTGGCTCGTTGTGTGAAGTCACTTTGGTTCACACTGACTGTGTGCAATGCCATAAGAATCATCAGCTCTTTCTCCGTCTCTGTTACGGATGCCATGGTTGCCCTTATTTTGAAGATGTAATCCAGAGACAGGTGTTTCATACAACAGCCTTCTGTGTTACATTTTAGTCCCTCCGCATTTGCAATCAAAACGGCAGAATTTTATTAATCACTCTATCATACTCTGCTTCCACCTCATAATCCACTGATTTCAAAATTTGATCGCCTTTTCTTCCCCATCACTGTCATCAGAAGACTACAACGTCTGGTTTAATGGAAAAGTTTTTACCTAAATCAGGGATTTCCTCATCGTCTGATTCAATTTCAGAGTCAGACAGAGAATCAGCAAGGCACGATCGTCCTTCAGAAAGTAGTCCATCACATATTTTCACACTGACCATAACCTCTCTTGGGTACGTGAGAAGTTAGCGTCCCACCTCTTCAACAGCCAGTGAAACAGCTGGGCGCCAAATTCAAATACAGAAATACACATTATAAAAATTCAGAAAACAAAACATATTTTACATAGGTTTAAAGATTAATTTCTCTAGGGTAGGGGGCAGAATTCGGAATATTGGATGAAAAGCATGCCCAAATTAAACTGCCTGTTTCTCGGGACCAGAAGATATGATATGCATATAACTGGTAGATTTGGATAGAAAACACTCTAAAGGTTCCAAAACTGTTAAAATAGTGTCTGTGAGTATAACAGAACTGATTTGGCGGTCGAAAACCTGAGAGAAATCATTTCGGGAAGTACATAATTTTTTGGTTATGTAGTTTTCTATTCAATGCCGTTACAGTATCCATTGACTTAGTACTCAAATTGCAGTTCCTATGCCTTCCACTAGATGTCAACAGTCTTTAGAAATAGTTTCAGGCTTGTATTCTGAAAAATTAGGAAGTAAGAGCAGTCTGAATGAGTGGACCCTAAAGTGTCACAGAGCTTTTTCATGCGCACGACCGAGAGAGTGCCATTCTTGTTTACCTTTAATTTTGACAACATTATTGTCCGGTTAAAATATTATCAATTATTTAGGCTAAAAACAACCTGAGGATTGAATATAAACATTGTTTGACATGTTTCTATGAACTTTACAGATACAATTTGGATTTTTTTATCTGCCTGTTTTGACTGCGTTTGAGCCTGTGGACTACTGATGAAAACGCGAACAAAACTGAGGTTTTTGGATATAAAGAGAATTTATCGAACAAAATGAATGTCTGCTGAGTGCAACCATATGAATATCATCAAAGGTAAGGGATTAATTGTATCTCTATTTCTGACTTGTGTAACTCTTCTACTTGGCTGGTTACTGTTTGTAATGATTTGTCTGCTGGGCTATGTTCTCAAATAATCGTAATGTATGCTTTCGCCGTAAATAATTTTAAAAATCTGACACCGTGGTTGGATTCACAAGAAGTTAGCCTCTCTGGGTTATATGTGGGACGCTAGCAAAAAAATGAAAATGCAGAGCGCCAAATTCAAATAAATTACTATAAATATTAAACTTTCATGAAATCACACATGAAATACACCAAATTAAAGCTACACTTGTTGTGAATCCAGCCAACGTGTCAGATTTCAAAAAGGCTTTACGACGAAAGCACACCAAACGATTATGTTAGGTCAGTAGAAAAACACAGCCATTTTTCCAGCCAAAGCGAGGAGTCACAAAAAGCAGAAATAGATATAAAATGAATGACTAACCTTTGATGATCTTAATCAGATGACACTCATAGGACTTCATGTTACACAATACATGTATGTTTTGTTTTGTAAAGTTCATATTTATATCCAAAATTCTCAGTTTACATTGGCGCATTACGTTCAGTAATGTTTTGCTTCCAAAACATCCGGTGATTTTGCAGAGAGCCACATCAATTTACAGAAATACTCATCATAAATGTTGATGAAAATACAAGTGTTAAGCATGGAACTTTAGAAAAACTTCTCCTTAATGCAACCGCTGTGTCAGATTTCAAAAAAGCTTTACCGAAAAAGCACAACATGCAATAATTTCAGTACAGCGCTCAGAGCCCAAACAAGCCAAAAAGATATCCCCCATGTTGTGCAGTCAACAAAGTCAGAAATAGCATTATACAAATTCACTTACCTTTGATGATCTTCATCAGAATGCACTCCCAGGAATCTCAGTTCCACAATAAATGTTAGTTTTGTTCAATAATGTCCATCATTTATGTCCAAATTCCTCCTTGTTGTACTAGCGTTCAGTACACTTTCCAAACTCACGACGCGCGGGCAGGTCCAGTGGAAAGTACGGAGGAAAAGTTAAAAAAGTTATATTACAGTCCGTAAAAACATGAAAAGCAAAGTATTGAGTCAATCTTTAGGATGTTTTTAACATAATTCTTCAATAATGTTCCAACCGGAGTATTCCTGTGTCTTCAGAATTGCGATGGAACAGAGCTCGCTCTCACTTGAACGTGCATGGTCACTTCAAGGCAGACCTGACTCATTCCTCTCTCCTTCGGCCCCACTAAACAGTAGAGGCATCAGACAAGGTTATAACGACTGTTGCCATCTAGTGGAAGCCTTAGGAAGTGCAACATGACCAATATCCCACTGTATCTTCAATAGGAGCTGAGTTGAAAATCGACCAACCTCAGATTTCCCACCTCCTGGTTCGATTTTTTCTCAGGTTTTTGCCTGCCATATGAGTTCTGTTATACTCACAGACATCATCAGTTTTAGAAACTTCAGAGTGTTTTCTATCCAAATCTACTAATAATATGCATATTCTAGCATTTATGGCTTTGTAGCAGGCCGTTTACTCTGGGCATGCTTTTCATCCGGACGTGAAAATACTGCCCCTACCCCAAAGAAGTTAAACATTGTTACTTCACAGTCCGCACTTGGGTCTTACCTTGATTCCTGATATATTGGCTATGACTTTTCAAATCACCTAGCAGTGCTATTTGCAGAGTTAGCTCCAGCCATTCCTGAACCTCGACCAAAAACAAGCTAAATATCGACAGTACCAAAACAAATGATCTAATGATTCTGTCGCTGTCAAAACCAATGTATGGCTGTATCTCCGTACATTGGTTGCAAGAATTGTCTGAAATAATTTTTATTTAAAAACTCTAGGTTTTGAATCCGGCGTGGTTTTGTGTGTCACGCCCTGATCTGTTTCAGCTGTTATTGTCTCCATCCCCTCCAGGTGTCGCTTATTTTCCCCAGTGTATTTATCCCTGTGTTTCCTGTCTTTCTGTGCCAGTTGGTCTTGTATGTTTGTCAAGTCAAACAGCGTGTTTTTCCCGTACTCCTTTTGCTATTCTCTTTTTGATAGTCCCGGTTTTGACCCCTGCCTGACTTTGGACTACTTTCCCACCTGCTTGATCATCCTGCCCACCCTAAAATTAATTCTGCCTGCCCTTCAGTACCTTTTGGACTCTGAACTGGTTTTGACCCTTTTGCCTGTCCATGACCATTCTCTTGCTTACCAAATTGGATTAATAAATACAGTAAGACTCCATCTGCCTCCCGTGTCTGCATCTGGGTCTCACCTTGTGTCATGACATTGTGTATCAGTTCACAAACCATGTGCCATGGAATCAGTACATAAAAAATCTCTTCCCAAATATTTTGCAATTTGTATGGCTCAGCTGTCCATTTTTCATTTACCAATTTTGGTCGTTAATGCAGGGCCAAACATCTTAGTTAGATGTCAAATTGCACGACTAAGCAAAATGTATCTCTTCTGCAAAAACATTAAATCAAGAATTTTGAAATTAAATTCATCTTAGATTAATTCAGACTTTTTTGAGGAAGTTTATACTGGTTGTTGCTATGGCCTCTCAAGAGGGACAAAAGGTAATATTGCTGCTTTTTTTGTTTTTCAGGTGAAGGTCTTTTAGGGGAGTATGCGAGGCACAGACTTTTGCTCCACCTACCCGAGAACTGCGAGGAGCAAACAGAAACTAGTATGTGGGTGCCTTTAGGAACTGCACACACATTGGAAAATGCACAAACTCAACTGTGTAATGTTCGGATTCATTCTTGTGTCAGGTGAATTGTTTTATTCTCAACTTTGGCCTAATTATGGGAAAATTATCTCCAAACTATTGCCTTTCAATTTCTACCATGCTTATGTGTATGCTTTTCATATTCATTCTGTAAAAAAAATCCATATATAGGCCATTTCCCACGAGTGTAAAGGGTTAAAGGCACGCTGCAACTATTTCAATGGAACTGTTTTGAACTACAAAGTAAAATGTTTAAATGTGTAAATGTTACTTTTTCAAAACGTWTAAGGGTAAAYATATGAGTGGTCCATCCATTGTTTTTMAGTMAGTGTAGATGTCAACAAATGGAAAGCCATATTCCCAAAATMAACTTATTGGACAATACCAAAGGTACCAGACCAAATGTGTTCTTTAGAGGGAATATAAGAKTCATATAAAMATAGCTGTCTCRCAATAAAAAATGAGTTRTCTGAACATGATGGTATCATGTCAGAAATGATCCTCAACGTCAATATGAAGCGGGGAATCACATCATGTCATGTTGTCTTAAACAATGYAAGGTGTTGCTCTATAACAAAGCCGAGCYTGGAACACATACAGTATACCTAAAKCCAAATTGAAATTGATATAAAAAAGGTCCCTAGCTCTACCAAATTGAAAATGCATTGCAGAATAGTATCCTGCATAGCCCTCCATTCTGACTATCATTCAGTTMCAGGCAGAGAMAGATCATATAGATATGATAAGAATGAAGAGTGCGGGTCACCGGCAAGATTACTGCCTCAGAGTTGACAGCTAAACATCTGAGAGATTCAGAAAGATTAAATAGGATAGAGGTGATAGAGGTTGCCCCACAGATCGACAACTTCTACCTCTCCCCTGACCTCTCATCTCAGACAGAATCATAAAGCCTTACATCCCTCCCAAAAATCTTTACCAACTTTACCCCTTTCACCATTACCCTCAACTCACTCAGACATTTGAACCCCTCTAAACCAATCAAAACAGTTTGCCCTTTTGTATCTGAACTCACTCAAAACATCTATCACTTCAACACTTCCTTAAGCATTATGTCCATAAATTCCTCAATAGTTTGCACCCTTCTCACTTAAATCCTTCAACCTATCTATCCTTTACAAAAAATTTAAAATATAAACTTTACTTTAAATAATGTTATCTGAAATAAAAAAGTACCAAAACATAGTGTTATTTTAGCAGAATGACAGTTCATTTGCATGTTCGGTAAAACTTTATTTACTTGCTCCACAGCCAGCATAGCTGCTACTGACACAATGGGAGTGGTAGGGCCTATGGCAAGATTCTTCAAAAAGCCTTCCCAAATCCTCAAAATCACTTCAAACCAAATGGTATAGCAACCCAAATACCATAACAGGTTGCACATAAAGAATATTGGAGAATCTGATATTTGATGTGACAATCTCGATTGTTGTACGGTCGTCTCAAATAAAACTGAAGGACCTCTGCTTTACTGTGGACCCTGATCTCTCTTTCGACTAACATATAACAAATATTTCAGCTTTTTTCAATCTTCGGAACATTGAAAAAATCGGAAACGTTTTGTCTAACAATAACGCAGAAAAGTTACTCAATGCTTTTGCCACTTCAAGATTATACTACCTCAATGCTTTACTCCTGGTAAAAACACAAAATAAACTTCTGCTAGTGCTAAATATGGCTGCTAGAATCTAAATTATATCATGTTACTTCAGTGCTACACTGGCTTCCTGTTAAGTGACAGGGACACATGGTACAGAGCCTTCAGAAAGTATTCATACCCCTTGACTTAATCCACATTTTGCTGTGTTACAGCCTGATCTACACACAATACCGTGTAACAAAAAAAAAAGAAAAAAAATGTTTTTATTGATTCTTGCAAAAGTATTGAAAATTAAATACAGAATTTACATAGGTATTCACACCACTGAGTCATTACTTTGCATAAGCACCTTTGGTACTGATTACAGCTGTGAGTCTTACTGGGTAAGTCTCTCTCTAGGAGCTTTCCACCCCTGGATTGTGCAACATTTGCCCAAAATTATTTTCTAAATTCTTCAAGCTCTGACAAATCCTTCGTTGATCATTGCAAGACAGCCATTTTCAGGTCTTGCCATAGATTTAAATCGAAACTGTAACTCGGGCCATTCATTAACATTCACCGTCTTCTTGGTAAGCAACTCCACTGAACCAGATTTTCCTCTAGGATGTTGCCTGTGTGTAGCTCATTCCTTAACAATTACAATCATACTCATAACATGATGCAGCCACCACTATGCTTGCACATTTGGA
This sequence comes from Salvelinus sp. IW2-2015, assembly GCF_002910315.2. Classification (NCBI taxonomy): domain Eukaryota; kingdom Metazoa; phylum Chordata; class Actinopteri; order Salmoniformes; family Salmonidae; genus Salvelinus; species Salvelinus sp. IW2-2015. The sequence continues at coordinate 17,193,536 of NC_036876.1, forward strand.
CAGTGGTAATCTGTAATGTGTTGAATTGGATTTGCCACAAACATAACGCTTTGTGTGCAGGACAAAAAGTTAATTGCTCTGCCACATTTTTCACAGAATTCATTTAGTGCCTTGTTGCAAACAACGTGTATGTTTTTGAATATTTCATTCTGTACAAGGTTCCTTCTTTTCCCACTTAGGCTAGTATTGTGGAGTAACTAAATTCAGCAAAAAAAGAAACGTCAGTTTTTCAGGACATAACTTCACAGATCTTCATTGTAAAGGGTTTAAACACTGTTTCCTATGCTTGTTCAATGAACCACAAACAATTAATGAACATGCACAAGTGGAACGGTCGTTAAGACACTAACAGCTTACAGACGGTAGGTAATTAAGGTCACAGTTATGAAAACTTAGGACACTAAATAGGCATTTCTACTGACTCTGAAAAACACAGAAAGAAAGATGTCCAGGGTCCCTGCTCATCTGCGTGAACGTGCCTTATGCATGCTGCAAGGAGGCATGAGGACTGCAGATGTGGCCAGGGCAATAAATTGCAATGTATGTACTGAGACACCTAAGACAGCGCTACAGGGAGACAGGACGGACAGCTGATCATCCTCGCAGTGGCAGTCCACGTGTAACAACACCTGCACAGGATTGGTACATCCGAACATCACACATGCGGGACAGGTACAGGATGGCAACAACAACTGCCAGAGTTACACCAGGAACCGACAATCCATCCCTCAGTGCTCAAACTGTCCGCAATAGGCTGAGAGAGGCTGGACTGAGGGCTTGTAGGCCTGTTGTAAGGCAGGTCCTCACCAGACATCACCGGCAACAACGTTGCCTATGGGCACAAACCCACCGTCGCTGGACTAGTCAGGACTGGCAAAAAGTGCTCTTCACTGCCGAGTCACAGTTTTGTCTCACCAGGGGTGATGGTCGGATTCACGTTTATCGTCGAAGGAATGAGCGTTACACCGACGCCTGTGCTCTGGAGCAGGATCGATTTGGAGGTGGAGGGTCCGTCATGGTCTGAGGCGGTGTGTCACAGCATCATCGGACTGAGTTTGTTGTCATTGCAAGCAATCTCGACGGTGTGCGTTACAGGGAAGACATCCTCTTCCCTCATGTGATACCCTTCCTACAGGCTCATCCTGACGTGACCCTCCAGCATGACAATGCCACCATCCATACTGCTCGTTCTGTTTGTGATTTCCTGCAAGACAGGAATGTCAGTGTTCTGCCATGGCCAGCAAAGAGCCCAGATCTCAATCCCATTGAGCACAGTCATTAAACTCTGTAACTGTTGTAAAGTTACCATTGGCCTTATGGTGAAGTCCCTGAGCAGTTTCCTTCCTCTCCAGAAACTGAGTTAAGGACACCTGGTTGAAGCAGTGTTTGAAATTCACTTACAGATAATTGTATGTATGGGTAGAGAAATTAGGTAGTCTTTAAAAAATCCTGTTAAACACTATGCTAGTCCATGCAATTTATAATGTACCTTTTAAGCACATTTTTATTAATTAACTTTATTAGGCTTGCCATATCAAAGGGGTTTGAATTCCGATTGACTCAAGACATTTCAGCTATTCATTTTTTATTAATTTGCAACTATATATATATATATAAAAAAAAAAACATAATTCCACTAACATTATGGGGTATTGTCTGTAGGCCATTGACAAAAAACAACATTTTAATTAATTTTAAATTCCAGTTGTAGCACCTATTTTTAATTCAAGTGGTGTGAATACTTTCTGAAGGCACTGTGAGTTGGCTAGCTAGCTAGCCATGATGACATTATAGCTAAATAGCTATCTACATTGGAGTATCGATGTAACAGAACACAATACAAAACAATAAACACTAGCAGCACACAGACATGAAACCGAAACAATGATGCCTGGGGAAGGAATCAAAGGGAGTGACATATATAGGGAAGGTAATGAGGGTAGAGATGGAGTCCAGGTGAGTCTGAATACCATTTACAGTGCATTCGGAAGGTATTCAGACCCATTGACCTTTTCCACATTTTGTTACGTCACAGCCTTATTATAAAATGAATTCAACTATTTCCCCCCCCCTCAATCTACACAGAATACCCCATAATGATCAAAACAGGTTTAGACATTTTTGCAAATGTATAAAAAAAAATGAAATATGCATTTACATAAGTATTCAGACCCTTTAGTCAGTACTTTGTTGAATAATGTTTGGCATTGATTATGGCTTCAAGTATTCTTGGGTATGACACTACAAGCTTAGCACACCTGTATTTGAGGAGTTTCTCACATTCTTCTCTGCAGATCCTCTCAAGCTCGGTCAGGTTGGATGGGAAGCGTCGCTGCAGAGCCATTTTCAGGTCTCTCCAGAGATGTTAGATTGGGTTCAAGGTCGGTCTCTGTCTGGGCAACTCAATGACATTCAGAGACTTGTCCCGAAGCCACTCCTGTGTTGCCTTGGCTGTGTGCTTAGGGTCGTTGTCCTTTTGGAAGGTGAACCCATCGTCCCAGTCTGAGGACTTGAGCACTCTGGAGAAGGTTTTCATCCTGACTAGTCTCCCAGTCCCTGTCACTGAAAAACATCCCCACAGCATGATGCTGCCGCCACCAAGCTTCACAGTAGGGATGGTGCCAGGTTTCCTCCAGACATGACATTTGGCATTCAGGCCAAATAATTACATATTGGTTTCATCAGACCAGAGAATCTTTTCTCATGGTCTTAGTTTCATTTATGTGCCTGTTGGCTAACTCCAAGAGTGCTGTCATGTGCCTTTTACTGAGGAATGGCTTCTGTCTGGCCACTCTACATAAAGGCCTGATTGGTGGAGTTCTGCAGAGATGGTTGTCTTTCTGGAAGGTTCTCCCATCTCAACAGAGGAACTCTGGAGCTCTGTCATAGTGACAATCACCTCCTTGAACAAGGTCCTTCTACCCCAGTTGCTCAGTTTGGCCATGTGGCCAGCTTTAGGAAGGGTCTTGGTGGTTCCAAACTTATTCCATTTAAGAATGATGCAGGCCACTTTGTTCTTGGAGACCTTCATTGCTGCAGAATTGTTTTGGTAAATTTCCCAGATCTGTGTCTCGACACATTCCTGTCCCGGAGCTCTAGAGACAATTCCTTTGACCTCATGGCTTGGTTTTTGCTCTGACATGCACTGTCAACTGTGGGACCTTATATAGACAGGTGTGTGCCTTTACAAATCATGTCCAATCAATTGAATATACCACAGGTGGATTCAATCAAGTTGTAGAAACATCTCAAGGATGATCAATGGAAACAGGATGCACCTGAGCTCAACTTCAAGTCTCATCGCAGTTGTGAACTGGTATTTTATTTATTTTTTATACATTTGCAAAAAAAATAACAGTTTTTGCTTTGTCATTATGGGGTATTGTGTATATATTGATGTAGATGATTTTTATTTAATACATTTTAGAATAATGCTGTACTGTAACAACATTTTGAAAAAGTGAAGGGGTCTGAATACTTTCCAAATGCACTGTGCATCTAGCTGGTAATTAAATGTTTGCTAAATGTAGCTAGTTTTCTTGAAATGTCTGTTTGGCTGGAAGCAGTTTGAGGGTGTACAGGGCATTGTAGTACAGCTGTACCAGGCAACACCAACCTATGTGTTGCCTGGGGTCAGGCCATCATTGTAAATAAGAATTTGTTGTTAACTGACTAGCCCAGTTAAATAATAAAATAAGAAACAATAAAACATTTAAGATTCATGAATTAATGTTTAAACCGATTTTTCTTTCAGCATAAACCTGCTCTCCTCCACCAGTACTAGGAGATGAATGATGTTGAACAAGCAGAACTTCAGGTATTTTGTCTTTGTATTTTATGAGCTTATTGCTTGAACTTGGGAGTCAATTAATGTAATTACTGGTATGCAACGTTTTTGTATCTATTTTTTTCTACTCTCAGGCTAGATACCTTTGTTCTTGATAGTGTTTTTACCTTTGTGCGTTAATAAAGTATTTTTATCGTGAAATATTGTTGAAGCACTGCCTCACTGATATAGCACATGGCCACAGTCATGTGTTCACATGTTAATTATTTAAGAGATGTGTGCCTAAGGCTTAAGATGGTGTGAACGATGCTAACTTGTGTAAACAAAGAGCAGCCGTCTAGCTGTTCAATGACAAAGGTTCACTTTATACAACAATAGGCAATTTAAAGGGAAATTTCACAGTTATTCTACTTCATATTCATAATTTCCAGCACCACCTCGACCTCATTATCTGTAAATGGCACGTTTCTAGTAAAAAATATAGAGCAAGATAAGTGTTTCCAGTGACGCCATCAGTGTGCATCTGATTGTCTACCAACTGGTTGATGATGTCATTGGAAACACTTATCTTCCGTCTTTTTTACTACAAAACATAGAAATGTGCCATTTCCCCCCCAGGTTTTCCGAGCACCAAAAACATTTAGATTTTGTACATTTTCTTTGTTGGACCTAAGACAGTAGAAACACCAGGACATTTTTGAAATATGTTCCCAAGTATAATAGAGAGCCACATTGTCATATACAAATGTCATTTGAGAAACCAAGGCTATTGAGTCTACCGATAAGAATTAAGTGATTGACAGAGTTGAAATCCTTGGCCAGGTCAATGAAGATGGCTGCACAGTACTGTCTTTTATCGATGGCGGTTATGATATAATTTAGGACCTTGAGCATGGCTGAGGTGCACCTATGACCAGCTCGGAAACCAGATTGCATAGCGGAGAAGGTACGGTGGGATTCAAAATGGTCGGTGATATTTTTGTTAACTTGGCTTTCGAAGATTTTAGAAAGGCAGGGCAGGATGGATATAGGTCTATAACAGTTTGGGTCTAAGGTGTCTCCCCCTTTGAAGAGGGGGATGAGCGCAGCAGCTTTCCAATCTTTAGGGATCACAGACGATATGAAAGAGAGGTTGAACAGTATTGTAATAGGTGTTGAAACAATTGCGGTTGAAACAATTGCGGTGGATTATTCTAGAAAGAGAGGGTCCAGATTGTCTAGCCCAGCTGCTTTGTAGTGATCCAAATTTTGCAGCTCTTTCAGAACATCAGCGGTCTGGATTTGGGTGAAGGAGAAGCGGGGGGGAACTTGTGCAACTTTCTGCGGGGGTGTGCAGAGCTGTCGGCCGGGGTAGGGGTAGCCAGGTGGAAAGCATGGCCAGCCGTAGAAAAATGCTTGAAATTATCAATTATGGGAGATTTATCAGTGGTGAGTGTTTCCTAGCCTCAGTGCAGTGGGCAGCTGAGAGGAGGTGCTCTTATTCTCCTTGGAATTAGTGCTACAGGATGCAAATTTCTGTTTGAAAGAGATAGCTTTCCTAACTGACTGTGTATATTGTATACTGACTGTGTATATTGGTTCCTGAAAAGTTGAAAAGTTGCATATCACGGGGGCTATTCGATGCTAATGCAGTACGCCACAGGATGTTTTTGTGCTGTTCAAGGGCAGTGAAGTCTGGGGTGAACCAAGGGCTATATCTGTTCTTAGTTCATTTTTTGTAAGCACTTTTGAAGAGCAACCAGGCATTCTCTACTGACGGGATGAGGTCAATATCCTTCCCGGATACCCGGGCCAGGTAGATTAGAAAGGCCTGCTCGCAGAAGTGTTTTATGGAGCGTTTGACAGTGATGAGGGGTGGTCATGGTCCTGGTTGAAGACAGAAGAGGTGTATTTGGAGGGCAAGTTGGTCAGGATGATATCTATGAGGGTGCCCATGGTTACGGATTTAGGGTAGAACTTAGTAGGGCCCTTGATAATTTGTGAGAGATTGAGGGCATCTAGCTTAGATTGTAGGATGCCCTGGGTGTTAAGCATATCCAAGTTTAGGTCACCTAACATTACGTACTCTGTAGATAGATGGGGGGCAATCAATTCACATATGTGGTCTATAACACGCAGCAATGGAGAGAGACTTATTTCTGGAAAGGTAGATTTTTAAAAAGTAGAAGGTCGAATTGTTTGGGCACAGACCTGGATAGTATGACAGATCTCTGCAGTATATGGCCCCTTTGGCAGTTATATCTTGTCGGAAAATGTTGTAGTTCCAGAATTCTTGGTGGCATTCCTAAATCAGGATTCAGATACGGCTAGGACATCAGGGTTGGCGGAGTGTGCTAAAGCAGTGAATAAAACAAACTTAGGGAGGAGGCTTATGATGTTAACATGCATGAAACCAAGGCTTTTACGGTTACAGAAGTCAACAAATGAGAGCACCTGGGAAATAGGTGTGGTGCTGGAAGATACAGTGCCTGGGTTAACCTCTACGTCACCAGAGGAGGAGTAGGAGATGTGTACGGCTAAAGGCTATAAGAACTGGTCGTCTGTTGCATTCAGAACAGAGAATACAAGGAGCAGCTTTCTGGGCGTGGTGGAATAGAGTCAGGGCATAATGTACAGACAAGGGTATGGTAGGATGTGAGTACAGTGGAGGTAAACCTTGGCTTTGAGTGACAATGAGAGCGGTTGTGTCTTTGGAAGCACCAGTTAAGCAAGGTGAGGTCACTGGATGTGTGGGGGGGTGGGACAAAAGGGCTAAGGCATTTTGGGCAGGGCTGGGGGCTCTACAGTGAAATAAGACAATCACTAACCAAAACAGCATTAGACAAGGCATATTGACATTAGGGAGAGGCATGTGTAGCCGAGTGATCATAGGGTCCAATGAGAAGCAATAGGTGAGTCAGGGAGCCGTTCAGTAGTCGCTACTACGCTAGGCGAGCTGGAAACAACGCAATTCAGAAAGCTAGCGGGCCGGGGTTAGCAGATGGGTCTTCGGCAACATCGCAACAGAAAAGCCTGTTGAAACAACCTTAGACAATTACGTCGGCAGACCAGTCATGATGGATCAGCGGGGCTCCGTGTCGGCAATAAAAGGTCCAGGCCAATTGGCAAGAGTTATTGTAGCCCAAAAATTAGCTGGTAGACCTCGTCGGCTAGCCGGGAGACAGCCTTGATCTAGCCTCGAGCTAGGCCCAACTGCTGCTTCCTTCGGGACAGAGGCGTCAGTCAGCAGTCGCCACTCAGGTTGCAGCTAGCTAGCTGGGATGGTCTGGTGTAATGGTCCAGAGCTTGCGGTAAGAATCCAGTGATGTGGTAGAGAAAAAGCAGTCCGATATGCTCTGGGTTGATTTCGCGCTGTGCAGACTGGCAGGTATTGACCGAGATGAAGCTGGCTGGTGTCCGAGTTGACGGTGAAGACCGCTGGCAGTGGCTAACTGACTACTAGCTAGTTAGCTAGCTAGCTGCTGATGGGGGTTCTGGTTCTAAAGTATAAAAATACCAGATCCGTACCACATTGGGTGAGGCGGGTTGCAGGAAAGTATATTCAGTCCATAGATGGAAAGTGAGATTAAAATATGTACAAAAAAAACAAGGAAACCTACTATTAAGACAGGACAAGATAAACCCACATCCGACTGCTACGCCATCCTGGTGAAGGCCGGTAGGAGTAACTCACAGACACGACAGCGCTCAGAAAGCCATGTTTCACAAAACAAACACCTCACAGTGATGGGGTGCAAAGAACTGAACTAAATAATGTGTGATAATGACGTACAGGTGTGTGAACAGGTGATTAGAATTCAGGTGATTTGGGATCTGGAGAGTGAGCTGCGTTCAGGGGATCTACGTGTTTGAGGGTGTGAGTTGGAAGCAGACATTACAGTAGGAAATGTTATGATGAAATACTGAAATTCCCACAGAACAACATTGTTTCGTAACATTCTCTAAACTATATGAGAACGTTCCAAATGGCAGTTTGGAAAAACATTACCAAAACATTTATGAAATATAACCATGATTGAACTTTTATGAAATGTTCTGTTAAAGTAATGAAATACCAAGAAAATAAAATGTTATGGTCAAGTTCATTAAATGTGCTGAGAATGTTCCAAAGCCAAGCAACTATCCCCAGTAAGTCATGGGAAGGTTGTATGCAAAATAACCATAGGACAACCATGCTCTCACCAAGCTCTAAGAAACATATGGTTCTCAGAACGTTCGGCTATGTGCTACCTGGGTAATTTCGATTGGACTGTGACATCGACCATGATCACAAGTCTGGAGGAATTGTAGAGGTATCGTTGTCCATAATTACTACCTCAACTGGCCGATGTGACAACCGTAACGTTGGCCAAATGTATACGCATTCGTTGTCAGGATTTGCTTACACTTCAAGGACAGCCGTATAACGTGTGTCTTCGACTGCCTCCGGAGGTGGTCAGGAATATCTGATCACAAGGCTTCTGTTTTTCCCTCTCTTTGCCTGAAAAAAAAAGTGCACTCCACTTGTTTCTTCTCTCTTTCAAGCTGAGATACACAACATTCCTTCTCGGGTTTTTACGAGCAGAGATATTAGAATAAGAGGGTGGGGACATAGTAAGGTGTTGATATGAATGGGTTTGGAGGACAACATCTTAAAATAGAGGCATCAACAAATCAAATCAAATCAAATTGTATTAGTCACATACACATGGTTAGCAGATGTTAATGCGAGTGTAGCGAAATGCTTGTGCTTCTAGTTCCGACAATGCAGTAATAACCAACAGTAATCTAACCTAACAATTCCACACTACTACCTTACACACACACACAAGTGTAAGGGGATAAAGAATATGTACATAAAGATATATGAATGAGTGGTGGTACAGAACGGCATGGCAGATGCAGTAGATGGTATAGAGTACGGTATATACGTATGAGATGAGTACTGTAGGGTATGTAAACATAAAGTGGCATAGTTTAAAGTGGCTAGTGGTACATGTATTGCATAAAGATGGCAAGATGCAGTAGATGATATAGAGTACAAGTATATACATATGAGATGGGTAATGTAGGGTATGTAAACATTGTATTAAGTGGCATTGCTTAAAGTGGCTAGTGGTACATTTTTACATAATTTCCATCAATTCCCATTTTTAAAGTGGCTGGAGTTGAGTCAGTATGTTGGCAGCGGCCGCTAAATGTTAGTGGTGGCTGTTTAACAGTCTGATGGCCTTGAGATAGAAGCTGTTTTTCAGTCTCTCGGTCCCTGCTTTGATGCACCTGTACTGACCTCGCCTTCTGGATGATAGCGGGGTGAACAGGCAGTGGCTTGGGTGGTTGTTGTCCTTGATGATCTTTATGGCCTTCCTGTGACATCGGGTGGTGTAGGTGTCCTGGAGGGAGGTAGTTTGCCCCTGGTGATGCGTTCTGCAGACCTCACTACCCTCTGGAGAGCCTTACGGTTGTGGGCGGAGCAGTTGCCGTACCAGGCGGTGATACAGCCCGACAGGATGCTCTCGATTGTGCATCTGTAGAAGTTTGTGAGTGCTTTTGGTGACAAGCCGAATTTCTTCAGCCTCCTGAGGTTGAAGAGGCGCTGCTGCGCTTCTTCACAACGCTGTCTGTGTGGGTGGACCAATTCAGTTTGTCCGTGATGTGTACACCGAGGAACTTAAACTTTCCACCTTCTCCACTACTGACCCGTCGATGTGGATAGGGGGGTGCCCCTCTGCTGTTTCCTGAAGTCCACATCATCTCCTTTGTTTTGTTGACGTTGAGTATGAGGTTATTTTCCTGACACCACACTCCGAGGGCCCTCACCTCCTCCCTGTAGGCGTCTCGTCGTTGTTGGTGATCAGCTACCACTGTAGTGCATCGCAAACTTGATGATTGAGTTGGAGGCGTGCATGGCCACGCAGTCGTGGGTGAACAGGGAGTACAGGAGAGGGCTCAGAACGCACCCTTGTGGGGCCCCAGTGTTGAGGATCAGCGGGGTGGAGATGTTGTTACTACCCTCACCACCTGGGGCGCGGCCCGTCAGGAAGTCCAGGACCCAGTTGCACAGGGCGGGTCGAGACCCAGGGTCTCGAGCTTGATGACGAGTTTGGAGGGTACTATGGTGTTAATGCTGAGCTGTAATCGATGAACAGCATTCTCACATGGGTATTCCTCTTGTCCAGATGGGTTAGGGCAGTGTGCAGTGTGGTTGCGATTGCGTCGTCTGTGGACCTATGGGTCGGTAAGCAAATTGGAGTGGGTCTAGGGTGTCCGGTAGGGTGGAGGTGATATGGTCCTTGACTAGTCTCTCAAAGCACTTCATGATGACGGAAGTGAGTGCTACGGGGCGGTAGTCGTTTAGCTCAGTTACCTTAGCTTTCTTGGGAACAGGAACAATGGTGGCCCTCTTGAAGCATGTGGGAACAGCAGACTGGGATAAGGTTGATTGAATATGTCCGTAAACACACCAGCCAGCTGGTCTGCGCATGCTCTGAGGACGCGGCTGGGAATGCCGTCTGGGCCTGCAGCCTTGCGAGGGTTAACACGTTTAAATGTTTTACTCACCTCGGCTGCAGTGAAGGAGAGCCCGCAGGTTTTGGTAGGGGCCGTGTCAGTGGCACTGTATTGTCCTCAAAGCGGGCAAAAAAGTTGTTTAGCCTGTCTGGGAGCAAGACATCCTGGTCCTCGACGGGGCTGGTTTTCTTTTTGTAATCCGTGATTGACTGTAGACCCTGCCACATACCTCTTGTGTCTGAGCTGTTGAATTTCGACTCGATTTTGTCTCTGTACTGAGACTTAGCCTGTTTGATTGCCTTGCGGAGAGAATAGCTACACTGTTTGTATTCGGTCATGTTCCGGTCACCTTGCCCTGGTTAAAAGCAGTGGTTCGCGCTTTCAGTTTCACGCGAATGCTGCCGTCAATCCACGGTTTCTGGTTTGGGAATGTTTTTATCGTTGCTGTGGGTACGACATCGTCAATGCACTTCCTAATGAACTCGCTCACCGAATCAGCATATTCGTCAATATTGTTGTTGGACGCGATGCGGAACATATTCCAATCCGCGTGATCGAAGCAGTCTTGAAGCGTGGATTCAGATTGGTCGGACCAGCGTTGAACAGACTGAGCGCGGGAGCTTGTTGTTTGAGTTTCTGTTTGTAGGCTGGAATCAACAAAATGGAGTCGTGGTCAGCTTTTCCGAAAGGGGGGCGGGGGAGGGCCTTATAAGCGTCGCGGAAATTAGTATAACAATGGTCTAGTGTTTTCCAGCCCTGGTAGCACAATCGATATGCTGATAGAATTTAGGGAGTTTTGTTTTTAGATTAGCCTTGTTAAAATCCCCAGCTTACGATGAATGCAGCCTCAGGGTGTGTGGTTTCCAGTTTACAAAGAGTCAGATAAAGTTCGTTCAGGGCCATCGATGGGTCTGCTTGGGGGGAATGTATACGGCTGTGATTATGATTGACGAGAATTCCCTTGGTAGATAATGCGGTCGACATTTGATTGTGAGGAGTTCTAGATCAGGTGAACAGAACGACTTGAGTTCTTGTGTGTTGTTATGATGATCACACCACTTCTCGTTAATCATAAGGCATACACCCGCCCCTCTTCTTACCGGAAAGATGTTTGTTTCTGTCGGCGCGATGCATGAAGAAACCAGCTGGCTGCACGACTCCGTTAGCGTCCCTTGGTTAGCCATGTTTCCGTGAAGCAGAGCACGTTGCAATCCCTGATGTCTCTCTGGAATGCTACCCGTGCTCGGATTTCATCAACCTTATTGTCAAGAGACTGGACATTGGCGAGTAGTATGCTAGGGAGTGGAGCGCGATGTGCCCGTCTCCGAAGCCTGACCACGAGACCGCCGTTTTCCCCTTTTTCGGCGTCGCACAGGGTCGCCGGCTGGGATCAGATCCATTGTATTGTGTGGAAGGCAAAACACTGGATCCGTTTCGGGAAAGTCATATTCCTGGTAGGAACGATGATGAGTTGACGTTAATCGTATATTCAGTAGTTCCTCCCGACTGTATGTAATGAAACCTAAGATTACCRGGGGTACCGATGTAAGAAATAACACGTAAAAAAACAAAATACTGCATATTTTCCAAGGAACACGAAGCGAGGCAGCCATCTCTTTTCGGCGCCGGAAGTTGAACAAGGTCAGGTACGTCTGATAGTGGGAAGAGCGGCACGGATATTTACACTTGGCCAGGAAATAAGAAATTAAACAGAGGGAGGAAGGAGGAGAGAGGGATGGAAGTGAGGGAGGAGAGGATGAGGGGTGAGAATGAGTGTCTGCTGTTGTCTGTTTGATTTTGGGCTCTGTCTTCCTGTATGCAGGGAAAGAAAAGCTGAGAGAAAGAAAGGGGAGTGGAAATTATAGACGGGAGGATGGAGAAAGAGACATGTAAGAGAGAGTAGGGAGCGTAAGCGAGAAAAATAAATAAACAAACGAGAGAAAGAGAGGAGCAGAAAAAAGTATACAGCCACACCTAGAAAGAGACAAAACGAGACACAGAAAATGGGGGAGACAGACACAGAAGGAGCAGAGAGAGACAGGGAGAGAGCAGGAAAGGTTTCTCCCGCAGAAGCTTTCCCACTTCCTACGTTGCCTCCTCCCTCCCTCCTATTCCTCTCTCCTCTCCTCCTCTAAACCACATGACTATTGGTTAGCAGGGCATCCTCAGGGGAGAGGGCCGTAGAGAGGGGATAGTGCTGAGGCTGCAGCCAGCCATGATTACAGAGCTCCACTCAGGCCTACTAATCAATCTCTACACCAACCATTTCCTCTGGCAAAGTCTCCCTTTGATCACACTGAAAATGGGATCACACAGGTGAAGGAATAATGACGATTCTTCTCCCCTAATTGTATCCAAGGTGGTGGTAATATGGGTGTATGTGTGTGTAAAAGAGTGAGCTAGGATCTTTATTTGTGAGTAGCTGTGAGAGGAAAGGCGAGAGAGAGAGAAGAGATTCAGACAGAGAAAAAGAGAAACCGACAGTGTATGTGTGTTTGAGTGCACATGCATGTTCATCTATATGCATGTGTGAGTGATATAAGTGATCCTAAGTGCCCATGAATAATGTGCTCCACATGACAGATAGATAGAGAGCACCAGCAGTTTATTTCTCATTGAAAAACCGGTCCTATTGATTATCAATGGAAGAGCACTGATTGAAACTAAAGTGAAGACAGCTTTGTGAAATACTCAATGTCTCTCTTAACCAAATTATAATTGTGGAGGAAATTAGGATTGTACTATATGGCTGTTTACACAGGCAGCCCAATTCAGATCTTTTTTTTCACTAATTTGCCTTTTGACCAATCAGATCAGCTCTGGAAAAGATCTGATGTTAAAAGATCTGATTTGATTGGTCAAAGACCAATTAGTATAGAACAGATCAGAATTGGGCTGACTGTATAAAAGCTGAATACACCAACTTTTTAAAATTATTTACATAGTTCGTCACCCTTTTTCCTTATGGTCAAGTATAGATACATAATGTAGACAAGTAGTTTGCGAACAAATAGAGCACTTGGACATTTCCAAAGCAGGTTAGATTCAATCCGGCCCATAGACAGAAGAAAAAAGAAAGAAATAGAAAGAGAGAGAGACCGAGAGAAAAAAAAAATGAAAGAAAGAGAGATTACTCAGAAGAAAACAGAAAGACAGTTAGGAGCTAATAACAGAGCTTTTCTTTGACCCTCGCTGTGCCTATCATCCCCACCCAGCGGCAGTAAACAGACACACCATTACAGCCAACGTGGGTTTAATAGCACTGTGAAACCATGACTGAGAGGACATAGTTTGCCTTGAGCCAGTGCCTCACACACAATCTCTTTCTCAGTGTCCCTCTGTGCTGTAGTAGTAGTCAGTTGTCAGCCAGAACCCATCAAATGCACCGTGCCTAATGCAATTAGATGGACAATGTGTCACGGGAGCATGTAGCGGTTACATTCCCCAATGGCTAAGAAGTGCAATCTAGCTTCTCTCACTGGCTCCAGATGGAGTTCACTATGCATGTTCACTGTAGTGAAGGCATTGGTTCTGGTACAAAATGCAACACCCACAAGGCATTGGGGTAGAGCGCCAAAATAGAACTGCCAAGGACTCCCACACCATGTAGGGATTGAGTTTGTGTCATTATTCTATGGTTGTTAACCTCAAATTATGGTTAACGCCTCTCATTTAGGTTTAATTCAGTGTAGAATCATTCTGTTGTGATGCAGGGGACATGGTGAGGGTGTTTACATTTTGGCAGTTTCCTTATAGTGTGCTTGTGGTGTGATGACATTTGATGCATCTGTAGTGTTCGCTGACCCACATGGAGCCAGCATGGCTGCAGGGAAATACCCAGCAGGCCTAAGTATGAGGGCACTTATCACTGACAAATGCACCACGCACACACACACACACACACAGTCAGTCAAAAGTAGAGAGCCAGAGAGCAGCCTCACCAGATTCAACACTTATTTGATCAAAAATATAAATGGATCAAAGTACAGACTTAGAGCTTCAAAATGTTATAGAACACACTGTAGATGGATGAAATATTGGGAAGAAATGCTTTGGAAGTTGACAAACTTATATACCCATTTAGGAGAAAAGGGCCCACTAACATTTTGCTATGATTTTCACACTTGCTCTACATTAATCCTTGGGAAACATATATTTAGAAATTGAATACTTTTACCAAAATGCCAAAATAGATTATCTCAATATTATCTCACTAATTTCCCCTTCAGGCAAACCATTAACAGTATTACGTAGCCTATTGTTGTAAAATAAAGATAACCTTTTACACATTGAACAGCTTTAGTGCTGTTTTTTGTTCCACACCCATTTAGCATAGTTCACCCTCAAGTCTTAGATTCACCCATCTCTTTAAGGCTTAACATGTAAACACATGCATTATGACCATGTGGTAAAGCAGTCAGGTAGTGCTTAAAAAACTAAGAACATATTTCAAGATTAAACTTCAAGCGCTAAATGTAGTTGCCTACAATTAGGAAAAACAACACAAACAAATTAAAGCAAATTACAATTTCTGGCGTCCATCTTCCGTTTACACACAGGTGTTCGGAGACACAGAGAGCTAATTAGCACAGGTACACCTCTGTCGTCCATGTGGGAATGCTAACAATATAAAGTTGTGTACTAATTTACATTTTTTTTAATTATTATTATTACTTCTCGCTAATAAAAGATACGCTCCTTATGTTTACAAAAACTTACTGCAAGTGATGCGTTTGAATGTTAAGAATGAGTGTTGGGCCTCTTAACAAAACTCCCCTGACCAGAAGATACAACTGTCAGTAGGCTCTAAAGGTAGCTAGTTAGTGTCTATGAATTGGTTAGCAACTGTCTAGCTTGCTAGACTCTTACTTCTGTATGAATTTTGATTAACCGCAGACTGAAACACTTTCAAAATAATCCTTCCCACTCAGATTCAACCAGACTGGTTTTGCTGATTATCTTCCACAGAGCTGTGTCGACTTCAGGGCAACATTGTTATTGAAAGCTGTAGCTACACTTTGCATGTCGTCCATGCTGAAAGTATTAGTAAATCCAATGATCTACAGATCCTCCACGGTAGCATAGAGCAGGACATGCCATTTTGACTGAGACACCAGTGGCAGAATGAATTCTCTTTCTGGTGAATGTCCCGGCTGCCTCATTATCTCAACTTTATTTTATTTTATTTCACCTTTATTTAACCAGGTAGGCAAATTGAGAACACGTTCTCATTTACAATTGCGACCTGGCCAAGATAAAGCAAAGCAGTTCGACACATACAACAACACATAGTTACACATGGAGTAAAACAAACATACAGTCAATAATACAGTGAAAAATAAGTCTATATACAATGTGAGCAAGTGAGGTGAGATAAGGGAGGTGAAGGCAAACAAAATATATATATAAATAAATAAAAATATAAAAAGGCCATGGTGGCAAAGTAAATACAATATAGCAAGTAAAAAAAAACAAAAAAACACTGGAATGGTTGGTTTGCAMTGGAAGAAAGTGTAAAGTAGAGATAGAAATAATGGGGTGCAAAGGAGCAAAATAAATAAATAAATACAGTAGGTAAAGAGGTACCTAATCAGGGCTAGGCAAGATTCTGTAATTTCTTTGTGATTTTACAT
The DNA here is from genome assembly GCF_002910315.2 of Salvelinus sp. IW2-2015. NCBI lineage: Eukaryota > Metazoa > Chordata > Actinopteri > Salmoniformes > Salmonidae > Salvelinus > Salvelinus sp. IW2-2015. Next base: position 17,209,445 of record NC_036876.1, read on the forward strand.
TTTTAATTATACAGTATTTACAGATCACATATACAGTTGGAAGTGTACATACACCTTAGCCAAATACATTTAAACTCAGTTTTTCACAATTCCTGACATTTAATCCTAGTAAAAAATCCCTGTTTTAGGTCAGTTAGGGTCACCACTTTATTTTAAGAATGTGAAATGTCAGAATAATAGTAGAGAATGATTTATTTCAGCTTTAGTTTTCATCACATTCCAGTGTGTCAGAAATTTACATACACTCAATTAGTATTTGGTAGCATTGCCTTTAAAATGTTTAACTTGGGTAAAATGTGTCGGGTAGCCTTCCACAAGCTTCCCACAATAAGTTGGGTGAATTTTGGCCCATTCCTCCTGACAGAGCTTGTGTAACTGAGTCACGTTTTGTAGGCCTCCTTGCTCGCACACGCTTTTTCAGTTCTGCCCACAAATTTCCTATAGGATTGAGGTCAGGGCTTTGTGATGGCCACTCCAACACCTTGACTTTGTTGTCCTTAGCCATTTTGCCATAACTTTGGAAGTATGCTTGGGGTCATTGTCCATTTGGAAGACCCATGAGCATCCAAGCTTTAACTTCCTGACTGATGTCTTGAGATGTTGCTTCAATCAATCAACACAATTTTCCTGCCTCATGATGCCATCTATTTTGTGGAGTGCACCAGTCCCCCCGCGGCAAAGCACCCCCTCAACATGATGCTGCCACCCCTGTGCTTCAAGGATGGGATGGAGTTCTTCGGCTTGCAAGCCTCCCCCTTTTAACTCCGAACATAACGATGGTCATTATGGCCAAACAGTTCTATTTTTGTTTCATCAGACCAGTGGACATTTCTCCAAAAAGTCTGATCTTCGTCCCCATGTGCAGTTGCAAACCATAGTCTGGCTTTTTTCTGGCGGTTTTGGAGCAGTGGCTTCTTCCTTGCACGGCGGCCTTTCAGGTTATGTCGATATAGAACTCGTTTTACTGTGGATTTAGATACTTTTGTACCTGTTTCCTCCAGCATCTTCACAAGGTCCTTTGCTGTTGTTCTGGGACTGATTTGTACTTTTCGCACCAAAGTACGTTCAGTTCTAGGAGACAGAATGCGTCTCCTTCCTGAGCGGTATGACGCCTGCGTGGTCCCATGGTGTTTATTCTGCGTACTATTGTTTGTACAGATGAACGTGGTACCTTCAGGCATTTGGAAATTGCTCCCATGAATGAACCAGACTTGTGGAGGTCTACAATATTTTTTTCAGAGGTCTTTTTTAGATTTTCCCATGATGTCAAGCAAAGAGGCACTGGAGTTTGAAGGTAGGCCTTGAAATACATCCACACGTACACCTCCAGTTGACTCAAATGATGTCAATTAGCCTATCAGAAGCTTCTAAAGCCATGACATAATTTTCTGGAATTTTCCAAGCTGTTTAAAAGCACAGTCAACTTAGGTTATGTAAACTTCTGACCCACTGGAATTGTGACCCAGTTAATTATAAATTAAATAATCTGTCTGTAAATAGTTGTTGGAAAAATTACTTGTGTCATGCAAAAAGTAGATGTCCTAACCGACTTGCCAAAACTATAATTTGTTAGTAACCTGTTATGGCTGCAGCCCGACACCGGTACACCTATGACAACATCCAGCTCAAGTGCAGGGCGCGAAATTCAAAATCTATTTTTTTTTAATATTTAACTTTCACACATTAACAAGTCCAATACAGCATATGAAAGGTACACATCTTGTGAATCAAGCCAACATGTCCGATTTTTAAAATGTTTTACAGGGAAGACAAAATATGTAAATCTATTAGCTAACCACGTTAGCAAAAGACACCACTTTTTTTACTCCATCAGTAGCTATCACAAATTCGACCAAATAAAGATATATATANAATTCGACCAAATAAAGATATATATAGCCACTAACCAAGAAACAACTTCATAAGATGACAGTCTGATAACATATTTATTGTATAGCATATGTTTTTTTAGAAAAATGTGCATATTTCAGGTATAAATCATYAATTACATTTCAGCTACAATCAGAAATTGCACCGAAAGCAGCCATAACATTTACAGACACCAACGTCAAATACCTAATTACTCATCATAAAACATTTCTGAAAAATACATACTGTGCAGCAATTGAAAGACCGGCATCTTGTGATTCCAAACAATATTTCCGATTTATTAAATGTTTTACAGCGAAAACAAAATGTAGCGCTATATTAGCATAGCCACAATAGCCAGAAACACTTGGGCGCCCACGACCAGTTCACATGCACGACAGATATATGAAATAACATCATAAATTGGGTCTTACTTTTGCTGATCTTTCATCAGAATGTTGATCAAGGTGTCCTTTGTCCAGATGAGTCGTTGTTTGGATTCAGAATGGCAACTTTCCCTCTTCATTTAGCATGGGTACTAGTCGAGTGGCACGGATCTCTCCAACGTAAAAAAAGTCAGAGAACGGAACACGGCAAAACTCCCGAAAAAATTCAAATAATCTGATTAAACTATATTGAAAAAACATACATTACGATGATATGGTCACATTTATCATATAAAATCCGAGCCGGAGATAGTTGTCGTCCGAAACGGCAGCAAAACAGAACGCAATCTCACTTCCAAGTCGCGCGCTTCAGAGTTCCGGAAGTGGACGGTCACGTCAAAGAAATAGCTTTTATTCCACCTCAGAACAAGATGAACACAAAATTTCTTCTCTCACATCCTCTTGACACCCAGTGGAAGGCGTATGAAGTGTACGTAGGGTCCTACGTATCATGACCATGTATAGGCAGAACGTTGAAGAGAGCATAGATTTCTGACATTCTACTTCCTGGTCAGGGAAAGTGCTGCCAAATGACTTCTGTTCCACTCAGAGAAAAAATTCAAACGGTTTTAGAAACTAGAGATTGTTTTCTATCCAATAGTAATAATAATATGCATATTGTACGAGCAAGAATTGAGTACGAGGCCGTTTGAAATGGGCACCTTTTATCTGGCTACTCAATACTTTCCCTGCAGCCATAACAGGTTTTAACAAGAAATGTGTGGTGGTTGAAAAACAAGTTTTAATGACTCCAACCTAAGTATATGTTAACTTGTTATGGCTGCAGGGGGCGTATTGAAAAACTGGAAAATATGTGCAAATTTTCAAACGGCCTCTTAACTTCCGACTTCAACTGTATTAGCTTGACCAAGCAAGTAATCTTCTCTCCATCTCTCGCACACCAGTAGCGCGAGTAGAAAAACTGTGTGTTTATTTGTTATCACATGTTCCGGTAGAACAGCGCGAAATATATCGCCGAAAGGGTTTGAACATAAGACGTTATTAGTAAAAACTTTCCTTTGCTGAAGTGGATCCTATGTTACTTGGAAGTGAGAATTCCAGTAAAAAGTAGGCTTAGCTTGCACGAGATACTAAAGCTAACAAAGGGAGAGCAGCCATATTTTTTTTGCCTTTGTTCACACGGCAACAGTGACACCTAATGGTGAAGAATCGCCAGTCAATGATTTAAAATAATTATTTCTATGTGACATCAACCGTATGCTCACCTTTCTTGAATCGGGGTACACTGTATCATATCCAAAAAATTAAATTTAACTAAGAGGTAAAATTGCCAGGCTTACCTTTTTATTTGTTAAATAATATCTAAATTGATTACATTCTACTGATGAGACAATTTCAACTTTTCCACATTAAAATTTCTTGTCAATAGGGGGGGCCATTTCGACTTTGTAAAAATTTCGTTCCCAAATTAAACTGCCTTGTACTCAATTCTTGCTTGTACAATATGCATATTATTATTACTATTGGATAGAAAACACTCTCTAGTTTCTAAAACCGTTTGAATTATATCTGTGAGTAAAACAGAAATCGAGTTGGAGCAATCTTCCTGTCAGGAAGTGAGAAATCTGAAATTGGGATCTCTGTTCCTGGGTCAGTTAAATAATTTGCAACTATTCTATTGGTCGACAAGCACTGCATGCGATTTCCCCTAGATGTCAGCAAGCGTTGAGAATAGGAATGGGGTTGCTAGGTAGATCTGAGGCAGTATAAATAGGCTTGGCACGAGGGGTGCACCCTTTTCATCGTTCGCCATGACGCAAGACAGACCTCAGGATGGCATTCTGAGAAGCTCACGTTATCGGCGTTAGGTATATCCGGCTCTGATTTTATTCGATATAGGTGTTAGAAACATCATAACGTAGTTATTTTAAACCGAGTTATATCAGTTTACATGAGTATATTGCGATTTTCAGAATTTTCTTTGTCCTGCGTTTTGAAGAGTTGGGCATGTTTGGGCCACATAGCTAATGTTTGCTGCTAATTACACGGTTGAAGACAACATTCTACCACCGAGCAACGATTATTATGGACAAAGGACACCTTGCCCAAGATTCTGATGGAAGCTCAACAAATAGTAAGACGTCTTTATGCTGTTAATTCGTATTTATGTTGAAAAATGTTAAACAATAATTCCGCCATTAATTTCGGCACGGTCTCGCTGTAACGCACGCTGTATGTCGTAGTAACGTTAATGTAAAAAATCTAACACAGCGGTTGCATTATGAACTAATGTATCGTTCATTTGCTGTCCAACCTGTATTTTTTAGTTAAGTTTACGATTAGTTATTGATTAGATTAGGTGCCTCTCCAAGATGGAGCCGGACAGATTGCTTGAAGTTTGGCTACTAATCACATTGTATAACCACGATTTGTGCCGCTACATATGCACATTTTCGAACAAACCCTATATGCATTGTGTAATATGATGTTACAGGACTGTCATCTGATGAAGTTTATGAAGGTTAGTCAAAAATTATATATCTTTTGCTGGTTTGTTACGATCGCTAACCTTTGCTGCTGGTAAATGGCTTGTGTTTCTGGCTATTGTGGTAAGCTAATATAATGCTATATTGTGTTTTCGCTGTAAAACACTTAAAAAATCGGAAATATTGGCTGGATTCACAAGATGTTTGTCTTTCATTTGCTGTACACCATATATTTTTCAGAAATGTTTTATGATGAGTATTTAGGTATTTGACGTTGGTCTCTGTAATTATTCTGGCTACTTCGGCGCTATTTCAGATTGCAGCTGCAATGTAGAACTGTGATTTATACCTGCTTTAGCACTGCTTTTCCACATAAATACGGAATAACATCATAAATAGCTCTTACTTTTGGACGAGCTTCCATCAGAATCTTGGGCAAGTGGTCCTTTGTCCAAAAGAATCGTTGCTTGGTTGTAAAACGTCGTCTTCAACTTCGGAATTAGCAGCTAACATTAGCTATGTGGCCACAACATGCCCAAATGTTCAAAGCGCAATACTAAGGAAATTCCGAAAATAGCAATATACTCGCATAAACTGATATAACTCGGTTTAAAATAACTTCGTTCTGATGTTTCTAACACCTATATCGAATTAAATTACAGACGGATATAGCTAAGGCCGATAACTGAGCGTTTCAAAATGCCGTCCTGAGGTCTTGCTTTGCGCAATGACGAACGTCGAAAAGAGAGCTCCCTTCGTTCCTTGGCCTTTTATAAGCTCTGAGAACTACGTAGACACTCCATTCCACTTCTCATTGGTTACTGACATCCAGGGGAAGGCGGGTGCAGTTCATGTCGACCCATAGGATACATACAGAGCTTTAAACTGATCTGAGAACAGAGCCTCGCTTTCAGACCTTCGCAGTTCCTGTCATGAATTTAGCTGCAGAAAAAGTTCTGGTTCACCCACAGACATAATTCAAACGGTTTTAGAAACTAGAGATTGTTTTCTATCCAATAGTAATAATAATATGCATATTGTACGAGCAAGAATTGAGTACGAGGAAGTTGAATTTGGGAACGATAAATGTCCAAGTTGAAACAGCACCCCCTGTAGTGTCAAGAGGTTCCCAAATAGCCTATCCAGGTAGGATTAATCATTAACATTGATTAATCAATAAAATTTGCTCTTGCAAATTTATTGACGTCCAACTCCCACATTACAGATCCAGTATTGATGGTTCATTAACGTCTCTAAATAGATGATTTTTTTTAATTGCACCTCCACATTTTTTAAAAGAATGTGCAAGCTATCAGAGGGGGTGGTTCCCAGTCCCCTGCTAATTAGTGAACCCACACCTATAAAGGATTGATCACTGACCTCAGCAGTGATACAAACCCTAACTGTTAGCGTTAAAACAGCACAAATTGTGACAAATGCTCTCCAAAATCAAACATTGGGCACAGGCCTTGTAAAAGTTCTTTCCAATTTAGCCCTGATGCATCGCCATCAGAGATTGGCATCAGTCCAGTACCGCAGTGCTCAGCAGAAGCACAAGCTAGAAATGGCTGATATGAAGGGACAGGTGGGGAGAACTGTGCAACTAATGACAAAAGCAGGAAATGAAAACTTTCTGCAAGCTGAGGAACTACGTTTGAAAACTGAACAATTAGAAGTAAATGCAAAAATGTATGATGATGAACAAACTCTTCAACAAAATCGTTTTCTTCAAGAACAACTTGATTTAGCCAAAACGAAATACGATGTAGTCCATTCCAAACTAGATACATCTGTTGCTTTATCTACAAACAGGAGCGCGGAACTTGACAACATGCTTGCAGTTTTGAAGAATGTTACTCAAAGCAATAACGTTCTAGTCCAAATTCTGCAGACCAAAAACGATCAGTTAAAACTTCTTTGGGGTAGGAGGCAGTATTTTCACGTCCGGATGAAAAGCATGCCCAGAGTAAACGGCCTGCTACAAAGCCATGAAAGCTAGAATATGCATATTAGTATATTTGGATAGAAAACACTCTGAAGTTTTTAAAACTGTTTGAATGATGTCTGAGTATAACATAACTCATATGGCATGCAAAAACCTGAGAAAATCCAAGCTACTCAATACTGCCCCCAGCCATAAGAAGTTAACAAGAAGTTAATCTTTAAACCGATGTATAACACTTGTGTTTTCATGAATGTTTATTATAACTCTTTCTGTATTTTGAATTTGGAGCTCTGCAATTTCACTGGATGTTGTCGAGGTGGGTCGCTAGCGGCACGCCTGCGCCAGAGAGGATAAGTATGAACGGAGTAAGTTCTACACTTATGTGTCTAAAATCAGTATTCTAAACGTGGAAGTTGACTGTGCTAGGTACCATCTGGAGGGAATTCCAGAACGGTCATGCGCTACAGTGTGACTTCCCAATCAAGCAACTGGAGCTCGGTACTCAAAGGAGTGAAGATGAAAGAAGGTTTCAGATTTTGCCTTCCTCATGTGTCCATCAGTCTCCCCCTCTTTGCCATTCGAGGCAGAGTAATATGGCGCATCTTCGCAAACAGCGCATCTTCGCCAACTTCCGGCCCCAATTTCCCCACAGGATGAAGACAACCCTCTCCGTCCGCAAGGCCTTGACAAACTCGTCAGAACCTTCTCCACCTTTGACCCCCTTCAGGTCAGCCAAACAACACTGAGATGTTCATAGCAGACATAGAGGACACCTTGGATGGCAACCCTACAGGTTCTGACAGGCTTTACCTGTTGAAGCGAACATCAAATAGACACGTGACGAGGTGCATTCGTTTACAACAGCAACACGTACAAAACGACTACACTAAACTTGCCACAGCTCACTGGCTAACACTGTCAAACATGCTCGGAATGAACACCCACCGGCTTACTATCATAGGCTTTGTTCAGCTTACTTTGGCCTACTCACTGAAACAGGAATGGAAGAGCTGTTACCATTCAAACAAATGTTTCTGTTGAACATGTATCCAACCTTCATTACCTTCTTGGGCCCTACAGCCCACGTTGGCTTGCCTATCTTACAACTCAGAGAGCTTGCAAGCACAGTTTTTGAGGCATCAAAACTATGCAATGCTAAGAGCCCTGACATCTCGGTTTTGAAGTTTGACCAGGAGCACTCACTCCAGTTAGAGGGTGCATTATCAGGTATTGGAGTGCTGAGAGATGACGCACAACAACGGTTTCTACCACGAAACCAATACCCACCGCGGTCGAAATAACTGTAAAGTACATCGCCATTGACACAACTTCCGATACAATCGACCTGATCGCACCGTCCCTGCACCCACCCCACACAGGGTCAAAGCACAAGGGTAACAAAGAGTTGAAGGACGATCAAAACATTGACCAATCTTCTCTAGAAGTTCTACTACGTGGAGAACTAAAGCAATAACATTTTGAGAAAAGGGAAAAAGTTGGGTCACTAGGATTAGATTTAGAATCGCCAGAAAACAGGTCCACAGGAATTAACACCCTTAGCAAGGACTGTCATGCCCTGACCTGAGATATCTATGTTTTTTTATATTTTGGTTAGGTCAGGGTGTGACTAGGGTGGGTATGTTAGTTTTTCTACTGTCTAGGATTTTTGTATGTATAGGGTGTTTGTAAGTCTAGGTGATTTGTATGTCTATGGTGGCATGATATGGTTCCCAATCAGAGGCAGCTGTTTATCTTTGTCTCTGATTGGGGATAATATTTAGTTAGTCATTTTCCCTTTGGTGTTCGTGGGATCTTGTTCTATGTTTAGTTGCCCGTCTGCACTATCCATATAGCTTCACGGTTAGTTTTGTTATTTTGTTAGTTTGTTCAGTGTTCATTCGTTAAAATAAATAAGAATGTACGCATACGACGCTGCGCCTTGGTCTCCTCCTTACAAGGGCCGTGACAAGGACGTTAAAAATCGAATATTTCCCGCTGCCTCTCTCACTCGAGACCTTGTCCAGCGCCCGCTCGATCAAGAAACAAGCCCACAGGCTTTGTCTATAGGCTCTGATACAAAGGTTGTGAAGTAAAAGGTCAAAAGCTTCGCAAAAGCCAAGTCCACTCAAAACCCGATAAGTCGATCTGATTTCACTTGAACAGAAATGACATCACATTGTTGTGAACAACCACTCCACTTGTGGGGAATATGTCCACTTAACACAACTGAAAACGGCCATACCTGGAAACAGTCTTGGAGGACTGCTTAAACTGTCATGCGCTGATTGATTCAGGCTTGACAATATCGCTCATCTCTCAAACATTATTGAATGATCTCAAAAGGGTTTTGAAGCCAAATAAACGTTGGTTAACCCTCCCGTTGTACTCAAATTCTGTATACACCCCGTGTCCTCCGGGTCAAACTGTTCCGCCTTCACTAAACCCCCAATTACCACATGTGGCACAGTATGCATGTGCACAGCCTTTGCATATATATTTCTTACACCTGCAGCACACAGTAAATCTGCTGTGTAAAGTGCAGGTGGGAGCTCAGACTTGTTCTTTCGAACTGTGCCAACCATGGTGCCGTTCCTCTTCAGGAGCTGCAGTCCTAGTTCATAAGAGGTGAAGAAATTGTCACATGTGACATCGTGATCCTTCAGTCCCCCTGGCACATCAAGCACAAACCACATCCCCTGGTTCTTCTCTGGGCCTCCACTGGTTGGCTTCCCTGTGTAGACTTGCATCTTCCAAGCGTAGCTGGATTTGGCATTGCAGGTCACCCATGACTTGATCCCATATTTCGCTGGCTTTCTGGGCATATACTGAGAGAAAGAACAACGCCCTTTGGCAAGAAGAGATTAGCATCATCGGTATGTATTAGTATCGGTGTCACAGAAACAGTCACAGAAACAGTCACAGAAGTCAGTGGTGAAAATCACATTTATTATATATATCAAATCAAATTGATTTCAAAATCAAAACAAATTTATAAAGCCCTTCTTACATCAGCTGATATTACATCAGCTGATATCTCAAAGTGCTGTACAGAAACCCAGACTAAACCCCCAAACAGCAAGCAATGCAGGTGTAGAAGCACGTTGGCTAGGAACCCCTCCCTAGAAAGGACAGAATCTAGGAAGAAACCTAGATATAACTAGATAACCTATATAAATATATACTACCTCTGAATGGAACCAGTTGCTCATCCACTGTTATGTCAGGCCCTGGGTTGTAGAGGTATGGCAGCCGCTCCACCCACTTGTCCCAGACCTCTCTTATGGCTGCCAGTTTGTCTGTCGCACATCTTGCAGGTCTCGACTCACAGTCATAAAATCATAGCAGTCTTGAGTAAGTGTGAAAGAGCTTGAGTGGCATCGTGGCACGGAAAATCACCCTTCCACTCTCTGCAACCATTTACATTACATTTACATTTACATTTAAGTCATTTAGCAGACGCTCTTATCCAGAGCGACTTACAAATTGGTGCATTCACCTTATGATATCCAGTGGAACAACCACTTTACAATAGTGATCTAACTTTTTAAGGGGGGGGGGTTAGAAGGATTACTTTATCCTATCCTAGGTATTCTTAAGAGGGTGGGGTTTCAGGTGTCTCCGGAAGGTGGTGATTGACTCCGCTGACCTGGCGTCGTGAGGAGTTTGTTCCACCATTGGGGTGCCAGAGCAGCGAACAGTTTTGACTGGGCTGAGCGGGACTGTACTTCCTCAGAGGTAGGGAGGAGAGCAGGCCAGAGGTGGATGAACGCAGTGCCTTGTTTGGGTGTAGGGCCTGATCAGAGCCTGAAGGTACGGAGGTGCGGTCCCCTCACAGCCTCGTAGGCAAGCACCATGGTCTTGTAGCGGATGCGAGCTTCAACTGGAGCCAGTGGAGAGAGCGGAGGAGCGGGGTGACGTGAGAGAACTTGGGAAAGTTGAACACCAGACGGGCTGTGGCGTTCTGGATGAGTTGTAGGGGTTTAATGGCACAGGCAGGGAGCCCAGCCAACAGCGAGTTGCAGTAATCCAGACGGGAGATGACAAGTGCCTGGATTAGGACCTGCGCCGCTTCCTGGTGAGGCAGGGTCGTACTCTGCGAATGTTGTAGAGCATGAACCTACAGGAAGGGTCACCGCCTTGATGTTAGTTGAGAACGACAGGGTGTTGTCCAGGATCACGCCAAGGTTCTTAGCACTCTGGGAGGAGGCACAATGGAGTTGTCAACCGTGATGGCGAGATCATGGAACGGGCAGTCCTTCCCCGGGAGGAAGAGCAGCTCCGTCTTGCCGAGGTTCAGCTTGAGGTGGTGATCCGTCATCCACACTGATATGTCTGCCAGACATGCAGAGATGCGATTCACCACCTGATTATCAGAGCATCCCATAGACTAGCTGCAGCCTCACCTTGGGACCTGTATACACCTGCTAAGATTAGCAGCCATATGTAGGCATGCAGGTCAGTCTCATCTCATCATGCAGGTCAGCTTGAGGGACGACTTCTTCTGAAGAAGAGGCATCTTGCTCTGGGTTGTATTCCTGCCCATCTTCATCTTCTGACACATCCTCCACTTCCTCTTCAGAATCAGAGTAGTCTTGCTGGACATTTGAAAATATCTGTTCTAGAACCTGTTCAGCAGTGAAATGCACAGTCATGGCTTCCGCACCTTGGAGAAGACCGCATGTCTGGACGTGTACGGACATGTACCGATGACAATATTAGTATCTTGTGTTTCGTACGGCTTACATGGAAACACGAATAAAGGCAACAGTTCACTTTTGTACTACTGGGGTCAGTCTAGGGCAGGTCATGACATTTCAAGTTGAATAATATCATGGAGGTGCTTGTTTTCACTGCTACACATGTCTGGACATGTACGGACGTGTACCGATGACAATATTAGTATCTTGTGTTTCGTACGGCTTACATGGAAACATGAATAAAGGCAACAGTTCACTTTTGTACTACTGGGGTCAGTCTAGGAGAGGTCATTACATTTCAAGTTGAATAATATAATGGAGGTAATTGTTTTCACTGCTGTTAAAGAAAGTCTCACTGCCTCCTCACAAGTGGAAGGAGTTGGATCAACACAGTGATGGGTCATTTTGACCCAAGGACAGCAGGAGGGTTAACCTTTCTGGGGCACGGGTTCCGCTAGCGGAACACCAACAACATTCCGCTGAAAAGGCAGCGCGCGAAATTCAAAAATATTTTCTACAAATATGTAACTTTAACACACATTAACATGTCCAATACATCAAATGAAAGATCAACATCTTGTTAATCTACCCATGGTGTCCGATTTCAAAAATGATTTACAGCGAAAGCACAACATATGATTATGTTAAGTCAGAGCCAAGTCACAAAGACACATAGCCATTTTTTCAGCCAACGATAGGAGTCACAAAAAGCAGAAATATAGATAAAATGAATCTCTAACCTTTGATGATATTCATCAGATGACACTCATAGGACATCATGTTACACAATACATGTATGTTTTGTTCGATAATGTGCATATTTATATCAGAAAATCTCAGTTTACATTGGCACGTTATGTGCAGTAATGTTTTGTATTGTGAGGTTCTGAGTTATGCACTACAACCCAATACTATATGTGATTGTGATTGAATATTCAATGTGATTGAATATTAGCAACTGTTGGCCTGGGCGCCTGGGTGTCTGTGTGTGTGCTGGAAGTAACAGGTATCCCCAGATAAGTGTGCTGGGAAGCTGTGGTTAGCCTCGAGCGAGAACAGTGTGCTTTTGTATACAGGTGCAAATAACTCAGACAATGTTGCAGAGCTGTCTGACCTCAGCCTCTGGGGTGAGGGAGCGTAATCTATACAGCAACAGCGCTGGGACACCAAAGAGCGCTGAGGGGCTGGACTAGCTTAAGCGCCAACACCAGCGATAGGCCAGTAAGTCTAAACCGCACTGGACCTCTACTCTAACAGGCCTGCTCTGAAGAGTATATAAGGGTATATAAGGGAGGGGCTTTGGGGTGTTGCCCAGTTTTTTCTCTGTATGCCCTGCATGGTGTTACAGTGAGCCCGTATATACGGAAGTTGCATTTGCCATTTATTACTTAGTTAATAAAAAATACATAGCATACAATTAGTGACTCATTGTCATACTTGTCCTTATACCAGATTGAATTGACGCAACCCTAACAGTATCCAAAACATCCGGTGATTTTGCAGAAATAATCATAATAAACATTGATAAAAGACGCAAGTGTTATTCACAGAATTAGAGATAAACTTATCCTCTATGCAACCGCTGTGTCAGATTTCAATAAAACTTTACGGAAAAATAATAATCTGAGAACGGCGCTCAGAACCCAAAACAGCCAAAGAAATAGCCGCCATGTTGGCGTCAACAGAAGCTACAAAAAACACTATACATATTCACTTACCTTTGATAATCTTCATCAGAAGGCACTCCCATGAATCCCAGTTTGACAATAAATGACTGATTTGTTGCATAAAGTTCCATAAAGCCCATTATTTAGCCACTTGTTGTTAGCATGTTCAGATAACTTCCTTCAGACAAAAACTCAAAAAGTTCCGTTACAGGTCGTAGAATCAAGTCAAATGATGTATGCAATCCATATTTAGGATGTTTTTAACATTAATCATCAATAAGGTTCCAACCGGAGAATTTAATTGTCTGAAGAAAAGCATTGGAACGAGAGCATACTCTCTCGTGACCGCGCATCATGAGACCGATGCTCTCTGCCAGACCACTCAGTAAAAGAGCTCCTATGAGCCCCTCCTTTATAGTAGAATCCTAAAAACAGTATCTAAAGATGGTGACATCTAGTGGAAGCCCTAGGAAGTGCATGCACATCCATAACTAACAGGAATTTCAGGAATTTGAAAATCGATTTCTGTTTGGATTTCTTCTCAGGGTTTTGTCAGCCATATGAGTTCTGTTATACTCACAGACATCATTCAAACAGTTTTAGAAACTTCAGAGTGTTTTCTATCCAATAATAATATGCATATATTAGCATCTGGGACAGAGTATGAGGCAGTTCAGTTTGGGCACGCACTTAATCCAAAAGAAAAGTTTTAAACACAGTGGTGGGTCAACATGACCCGAGGACAGCGTGAGGGTTAAAAAGGGAACGATGCGACACTATACTTAAAGGTTTCACTCAGAATACCTCGCCACTCACATTCAGACTAATGCTGGAACTACACTTCCAGGACATATCGCTTGTTCACCCTGTGTATGTTACCAGCCTCAAATCTGAACACATGCTAATCGGTGCAGACTTGATGGATTGTTTACTCCCACTGATGGGTTGGGAAAGCCAACCACGTATGGTCACAGGTCACAGTGCCGTCTCCACTGACCACACTGTCTCCTCCTAACGCTAGCTGCAACGTAGTCATCCACAAGGGGTATCTGTCGACAGAGACCTCACAAGTCAAATTGCTAATTATAACAGTGACAGAGGAGTTAGTAGTCACTCAGATTGCAAAACGTGTAAGGGAATCTCCATAATATTCTTCTGATGGTTAACACATGCCACTAATAAATAGAACCCTCCATTCAGAAGGAAAGTTATAAGAAGTCATGAACCATGATCACACCGTGTATGACTGGTTCAGTGCTTGTAGAGTACTTTCGTTGTGAGGTTAGCTCCTCCGTGGATAACATAGCTATGAAATAGACTCCTTCATACCTTTCACCACTACAATGCTGTAAGACACATTGAAGTGTAACAAAACTACTACAGGTCCCCTTAACATTTGTCTTGAGGTCGACATCAATTCTTACTAACCTCCAGGCATTGACATGAAAATTATCTGATGACATCAAACTCATTCTGAACAGGTTGCAGCCTACCCCTTCCTTCTTTCCCTTGGAATGTGCACTTGTGTAAGCACAAACGCACATGTACAACCAAACATTTAATGAGGATTTATGCTAGAATAACTTAAGGGTCCAAGCAAAATACCAGTAAAGTAGAAAATTTACCTTTGACTCTACAGCTTCAGTACTCACCAGTTTCTCCACAGATGTCCATAGGTCATCCCTGTAGACTGCCCGAAGCTTGTTCCTTACAGCTGTAGAACTATCATGTACAGTAGTTATCAACTTAGGGTAGTGCCCTAAGCAAGACACGCAAATTAGGAAAGCCCTAGATACGACATTAGACAATGCCATGATAGTGTTATTTTGCCAAGACCTTGGACGTATTTAGAATACAGTCCAATTAGATGATTAAGGTGTGATAAGTATATTTTGTATATCCTTTGTTCATGCTTTTTTTCCTTTTCATTTAATTTCCTAAGACACTTAGGAAGTGATAGAGCCATAAACAAGTCCCCCATACAACCATAAGTTAGTGCCACAACGCCACTCATTTGGGAAGATATTTAATTATATATTTTGTGTGTGTGCGTTGTTAACATCTGCTAAAGTTTCTGCCCAGGTCTAGCAGCCTGGACGACCAGGTGACGGGTCTGGAATGACAATCCCAATCCGGACATCCACTGCTCTTTCTGGTGGTGGACTGCTCCGTTGGCAGAAAGACTAACAGGGTAAACCACCAGAGGGGGACCGCAATGTCAATCACCAACCAGGACATCCCCTGGCCATTCTTGTGGTGCTTTGCAGCTTTCAGAAAGTCTATCCGTGTTAACCTTTTATGGCTGCAGGCCGGTGTCGGGCTCAATATGACAACAGCCCGTCCAAGTGCAGGGCGCGAAATTCTAAATATATTTTTTAGAAATATTTAACTTTCACACATTAACAAGTCCAATACAGCAAATGAAAGATAAACATCTTGTGAATCCAGCCAACATGTCCGATTTTTTTAATGTTTTACAGCGAAAACACCACGTATATTTATGTTAGCTCACCACCAAATAGAAAAAAGCACAGACATTTTTCACAGCAAAGGTAGCATGCACAAAACTAACCAAGAACCAACCAAACTAACCAAGAAACAACTTCATCAGATGACAGTCTTATAACATGTTATACAATAAATCTGTTTTGTTAGAAAAATTTGCCTATTTGAGGTATAAATCATAGTTTTACATTGCAGCTACAATCGGAAATAGCACCGAAGCAGCTAGAACAATTACAGAGACCAAATTGAAATACCTAAATACTCATCATAAAACATTTATGAAAAATACATGGTGTACAGCAAATGAAAGACCAACATCTTGTGAATCCAGCCAATATTTCCGATTCTTTAAGTGTTTTACAGCGAAAACACAATATAGCATTATATTAGCTTACCACAATAGCCAAAAACACAACCCATTTATCAGCAGCAAAAGTTAGCGATCGCAAGAAAACAGCAAAAGATATATAATTTTTCACTAACCTGGACAAACTTCATCAGATGACAGTCCTATAACATCAGGTTATACAATACACTTATGTTTTGTTCGAAAATGTGCATATTTAGAGCTGAAATCCGTGGTTATACATTGTAAAAACTTAGCATCTTTTTCCCACAATGTCCGGATATATTTCTGACACTCACCTATTCTGACCAAATAACTAATCATAAACGTTACTGAAAAATACTTGTTGTACAGCAAATGATAGATACACTAGTTCTTAATGCAATCGCTGTGTTAGAATTCTAAAAAGAACTTCATTACGACATACAGCTTACGTTATAGCGACACTGCGCCAAAACTCAAGGCGGAAAACACAACACATTTTCGACAGAAATAGGAAATAACATCATAAATGGGTCCTACTTTGGTTGAGCTTCCATCAGAATCTTGTACAAGTGGTCCTTTGTCCAGAACAATCGTTGTTTGGATTTAGAATGTCGTTTTTCCCTCTCGAATTTGCATGCAAAACTTGCCAAGTGGCGCGAGCCTGTCCATCGTCAACAAACGCAGAGAACGGAACACGCCAAAACTCCCGAAAAAATTTCAATAATCTGATTAAACTATATTGAAAAAACATACTTTACGATGATATTGTCACATTTATCAAATAAAATCAAAGCCGGAGATATTTGCCGTCTATAACAAAAGCTTTTCAGAAGCCAATGCGGAAGTCCTTTCCGCGTCTTCCTTAGCAAAGGAAATTGGGGTCCTGTCATTCCAAGCTCTCTCTTTTGACCATAGAAAGAGCTAGAGACCCCATTTCACCTCTCACAGCCTATTGACATCTAGTGGAAGGCGTATGAAGTGCATGTATACTAATAGATTCCAAGCAAACGATTAGGGAGGCCCTGGAACAGAGCCTCGATTTCAGATTTTTCACTTTCTGACAGGACGTTTGCTGCAAAATGAGTTCTGTTTTACTCACAGATATAATTCAAACTGTTTTAGAAACTTGAGTGTTTTCTATCCAATAGTAATAATAATATGCATATTGTACGAGCAAGACTTGAGTACGAGGCCGTTTGAAATGGGCACCTTTTATCCAAGCTACTCAATACTGCCACTGCAGCCATAAGAAGTCAAGCACCGGAGGGGGACCGCAACGATGATCCACAATCATGACATCCCATGGTCATTTTTATGTTGGTTTGTAACTTGCAGGATAATCACAAGATTGAACCCACCAGAGGGGGACTGTCATGACTTGCCCTCTTGGATGGAGATCAAAGGTTCCGGCTAACCAAAAGTTTCAAGACTCCCCCATGGCCAGTTTTATGATGGTCGTAAATACCTTGCACGAACTATCTCTCCCACTCTGCAGAAATGGAAGTTGTTACAACAGAGATGTTGCAGTACTGTAACATCAAAAGGTTGGACATTGAAACAATATTTCTAATGTAAATAATGTGGGAAATGGTTGGTGGGACTTAAAAAATAATAATATCAAATTAGTTGTTGTTTTGTGATATCGTTAAGGACGGTATAACTAAATAACTGTATCTCTGAAAGTGTACGCATTCAAGGAATCAGGTTTACATCTATATAGCGTAAACCTTCTATAATTAAATATAAAACTCTTTGTGAGAAGATGAAATGTGATTTTAGCCTTCTAAATGAGATAATGGTCTTTCATATAGACTTTTGCAAGTCTGTAAACACGCCCACGTGAGCAAAGACATTGTGGCAACGTAATGGAACCGCCCTCCAAGGCGAGTGCTTAAAACCTGTTATGGACAGGGGGCAGCATTTCCACTTTGAACGAATTGCGTTCTCAAACAGAATTTCCTCCTACTCTGCCCCCAGAAGGTAATACATGCATATTATTATTACTATTGTATAGAAAACACTCTGAAGTTTTTAAAACTGTTTGAATTATGTCTGTAAGTATAACAGAACTCATTTGGCAGACAAAAACCTGAGAAGACTTCCAGACAGGAAGTGAGAACTCGATTTTCAAAACAGTGCCAAATGATACCCCTTATAGTTATGGATAAGCAAACACTTCCTAGGGCTTCCACTAGATGTCACCGTCTTTAGGTTTTGGTTATATGATTCTACTATAAAGGAGGGGCTCATAGGAGCTATTTTACTGAGTGGTCGTCAGAAATTCTCAGTCTCATTTTGCGCGCGAGCGAGAGAGACTGCTCTTGTTCCAATGCTCTTTCTTCAGACAATGAAATTCTCCGGTTGGATCCTTATTGATGATTAATGTTAAAAACATCCTAAATAAGGATTGCATACATCATTTGACTTGTTTCTACGACCTGTAACGAAACTTTTTGAGTTTTTGTCTGGAGGGATTGCTCGTGCGTCATGAAAATTGATTACTGGGCTGAACATGCTAACAACAAGTGGCTAAATGATGGGCTTTATGGAACAAATCAGTCATTTATTGTCGAACTGGGAATCCTGGGAGTGCCTTCTGATGAAGTTATTCGAAGGTAAGTGCATATTTATAGTGTTTTTGTAGCTTCTGTTGACGCCAAAATGGCGACTATTTCTTTGGCTGGATTGTGCTCTGAGCGCCGTTCTCAGATTATTCTTTTTCCGTAAAGTTTATTTTGAAATCTGACACAGCGGTTGCATAGAGGATAAGTTTATCTTTAATTTTGTGAATAACACTTGCATCTTTTATCAATGTTTATTATGAGTATTTCTGCAAAATCACTGGATGTTTTGGAATCAAAACYTTACTGCACGTAACGCGCCAATGTAAACTGAGATTTTTTTTATATATATATGCACATTATCGAACAAAACATAAATGTATTGTGTAACATGATGTCATGTGACTCATCTGATGAAGATGTTCAAAGGTTAGTGATTAATTATATCTCTATTTGTGGGTTTTGTGAAAGCTATCTTTGCTGTGAAAAAATGTCTGTGCTTTTTTTGGATTTGGTGGTGAGCTAACATAAATATATGTTGTGTTTTCGCTGTAAAACATTTTAAAAAATCCGACACGTTGGCTGGAATCACAATATATTTATCTTTCATTTGCTGTATTGGACTTGTTAATGTGTGAAAGTTAAATATTTCTAAAAAATATTTTTGAATTTCGCGCGCTGCATTTTCAGCGGAATGTTGTGGGTGTTCCGCTAGCGGAACCCCTGGGCGAGAAAGGTTAACTTCTCTAGGCTAGGTGGGACGTTAGCAAATTAATTACTTAAAAATCATACAATGTGATTTTCTGGCTTTTTTTTTTAGATTCCGTCTCTCACAGTTGAAGTGTACATATGATAAAAATTACAGACCTCTACATGCTTTGTAAGTAGGAAAACCTGCAAAATTGGCAGTGTATCAAATACTTGTTCTCCCCACTGTATTTCAAGGCCTCCCTTCAAACTCAGTGCCTCTTTGGTTGATATCATATCATATTGATTTCCTGTTTGGCCCTGTCCGGGGGTATCATCGGATGGGGCCACAGTGTCTCCTGACCCCTCCTGTCTCAGCCTCCAGTATTTATGCTGCAGTAGTTTATGTGTCGGGGGGCTAGGGTCAGTTGGTTATACCTGGAGTACTTCTCCTATCTTATCCAGTGTCCTGTGTGAATTTAAGTATGCTCTCTCTAATTCTCTCGTTCTCTCTTTCTTTCTCTCTCTCGGAGAACCTGAGCCCTAGGACCATACGTCACGGCAAACCGGGCATGATGACTCCTTGCTGTCCCCAGTCTGTCTCTTATACACATCTAGATGTGTATAAGAGACAGGTTTTCTCTAATTCTCTCGTTCTCTCTTTCTTTCTCTCTCTCGGAGAACCTGAGCCCTAGGACCATACGTCACGGCAAACCGGGCATGATGACTCCTTGCTGTCCCCAGTCCACCTGGCCTTGCTGCTATTCCAGTTTCAACTGTTCTGCCTGCGGTTATGGAACCCCTACCTGTCCCAGACCTGCTTGTTTTCAATTCTTAATGATTGGCTATGAAAAGCCAACTGACATTTATTCTTGATTATTATTTGACCATGCTTGTCACTTATGAACATTTTGAACATCTTGGCATAGTTCTGTTATAATCTCCACCCAGCACAGCCAGAAGAGGACTGGCCACCCCTCATAGCCTGGTTCCTCTCTAGGTTTCTTCCTAGGTTTTGGCCTTTCTAGGGAGTTTTTCCTAGCCACCGTGCTTCTACACCTGCATTGTTTGCTGTTTGGGGTTTTAGGCTGGGTGTCTGTACAGCACTTCGAGATATTAGCTGATGTACGAAGGGCTATATAAAATAAACTTGATTTGATTTGATATCATGGGAAAATCAAAAGAAATCAGCCAAGACCTCAGAAATAAAATTGACGACCTCCACAAGTCCGGTTCATCCTTTGGAGCAATTTCCAAATGCCTGAAGGTACCATGTTCATCTGTACAAATAATAGTACGCAAGTATAAACACCATGGGACCACGCAGCCATCATACTGCTTAGGGAGGAGACGTGTTCTGTCTCCTAGAGATGAACGTGCAAAAAGTGCAAATCAATCCCTGAACAACAGCAAAGGACCTTGTGAAGATGCTGGAGGAAACAGGTACAAAAGTATCTATATCCACAGTAAAACGAGTCCTATATCGACATAACCTGAAAGGCCACTCAAGGAAGAAGCAAGGAAGAAGCCACTGCTCCAAAACCGCCATAAAAAGCAGACTATGGTTTGCAACTGCACATGGGTACAAAAATCATACTTTTTGGATAAATGATCTGGTCTGATGAAACAAAAAATAGAACTGTTGGCCATAATGATCATCGTTATGTTTGTAGGAAAAAGGGGGAGGCTTGCAAGCCGAAAAATACCATCCCAACCGTGAAGCACGGGGGTTGAGGGGGTGCTTTGCTGCAGTAGCGACTGATGCACTTCACAAAATAGATGGCATCATGAGGTAGGAAAATTGTGTGGATATATTGAAGCAACATCTCAAGACATCAGTCAGGAAGTTAAAGCTTGGTTGCAAAACTGAAGAGACACACCAGACAGAGTCAGCAACAGAAAAGTAGGATATGATTGAGAGAGACACACCAGATAAGACACAAAGACAGCAACAGAAGAATAGGTGATGGAGAGAGACACCAGACAAAACACAAAAGCAGCAACAGAATAATATAATATGATGGAGAGAGACACCAGAAGAACAGAACAGGCCATACAGAAGAGGATAGACAAGGAGACAGTAACAAACAAGAACCTGGACAGCAACAGACAAGACACAGACAAAGTTACAGAAGAGGGCAGATGGAGAGAGAACAGAGGTGTGTTGAGTACACTGAAGACTGTATCACTTCAAGCTGCTCTATAGCTTCTAATTTGTTTTATTAATTTGCACAAATTATAAGACATTCAAATCCTAGAAATGCCCCTGAAGTGAGAGATTTTCTTTGTGTTCTGCCACATGTCAAAAAATGTGTCTCTGGCATGGGCTAGTTTGTCTCTGGTTGAAACAACGTCCGCGGGTGAGATTTTCACAGATTCCTTTCTTTGCAAATTGAACGAGTGGAAATACGAAATCGATGTGGACCATTTTAGGATATGAAAAATGATTTTATCTAACAAAACAACACTTCATGTTATCTCTGGGACCCGTTGGATGATAAATCAGAGCAAGATTTCAGAATGTAAGTACACATTTCACCTTCAGAGGTGAATTTATCAAACCTATCGTGGTGAAAAAAGTGTTTTGATGTTAGGAGTTCTCCTCAAACAATAGCATAGAATATTTTCGCAGTAATAGCTACTGGAAATTGGACAGTATAGTTATATTATCAAGAACTTAAGCTTTCAGCTGATATAAGACACTTCTGTGTACCGACATTTGTTGTTTCTCTAAAATATGCGATGGTGACACAAGGCACTGCATGATTTACAACTGTCCCGTTGACTGGATGCTGATCCCTTAAATATCCTGAACCTAGCCAGCTCGACAGTGATAGCTGCAAGCTAAACTGGGGAGAGGGAAGGGGAGGAGAGAATGTACTTCCTGTTTCTTCTGCTACTGGCTTGCTAATGTTCACTCAAATACATTTTTCCACATGTAATTTATGACAGTAGATTTTTATTCAATTGTAATTGTGTCAAAGTGTTTGTGAATATTGTAGAAACAATCCTCTTTGAATATAGCTACCATGTAAAATATGGGTAGTATAATAATATTGTGAAGATAAACACAACACAGAGGATGAGAGGACGAGAGTACTAAATACTAAATGGAGTACCAGTGGTCAATAGGGAATTGTTGATGGAAATAGTTGGATCTCAGTTCAACAGCTGTTAGAATCTGTGGAATGTCATTCCTGAACTCGGAGCTACAGTGGGGCAAAAACGTATTTAGTCAGCCACCAATTGTGCAAGTTCGCCCACTTAAAAAGATGAGAAAGGCCTGTAATTTTCATCATAGGTACACTTCAACTATGACAGACAAAATGAGGAAAAAAAATCCAGAAAATCACATTGTAGGATTTTTTATGAATTTATTTGCTAATTATGGTGGAAAATAAGTATTTTTTAGTTTTGTCCACATTTTTGACTGGTACTGTATTTCCAGTAGCGTGCCGTGGGCCTGGCGCCTGGGCCTTCAGTGAGGTCCTACACAGTCCCACCCGAATTAATCCACCTGTTATTACCATCATTTAGATGCCATGGCTCTAGACACTATACATTTAGACAGAAACGCAGTATAACCAGGCGTTGCGTCACCTTGAAATTGACATTTTTTTCAGAGAATTGCAGGGGAAGAGTACAATACAGTACAGTTCAACTAATAGGCAAGAACATAGTCGAGTGCAACAGAGTTATATTAATATTCTTCTTCTATCCATTTCTGGTCCACAAACTTTGAGCTTTAAGTCCCCCAAAAAATAAATACAGTGTGTTCACTAAACAGCGCATTGTCGCACCCAAAGCAGTTTCACCGTGATGATAAAGACACATAACTATTCACTGAAAATAAAAGAAAACAAAATTTGCAACATAGGCTATTTGCCATTTTATTTTGTTAATATATAGGCTATTTAATATTAACGAAATAAAATGCGAAACATACATACACATTTAATAAAAAATAACATGCATTGTATGCCTACTCACCAAAGACTGATTATTAGACAGTTGCGTGCGCTTAGGGGATCGTGAGAAAAATGCTGCAAGGCCATTGAGGTTGGCAAAGAAGACCTTGCATTCTTTAAGCTTTGAGGCTCCTTGAGTCAGTACTAAATTTAGTCGATGTGCATAGCAGTGAATGAATAAGGCCATCGGTGCCCTCTCCTTAACTTTAGCCTGCACCCCATTGAGTCCAGATGCCATGACTGCTGCGCCATCAAAACACTGTGCCACAACTTTATCCAGACTACATTCATTTTCCTCCAAGAAACGGAAAATAAGAGCGGCAATGTCATCAGCTCGCTTGCCGCTTGTCACATCTTCAAACCGGATAAATCGCTCCTTGACTCCCGTGTCCGTCACATAACGCAGGACGAGTGAGAGCTGTAGCTCCACTCTGGTGTCCCCAAACGTTTTCAAAAGCACCGGAGCCCGTGAGCCATTGACAGCGCTCATAGTTGAAACTTTGAAAGTGGCGAACGAACGAACCCCTTTCCCGCCTGTGACAGGCAATGTCTAACTTTTCTTGAAAGGTTCGTCTTGAGAATGGCGTTATAATTATATCCTCGACCAAATCGATATCTTCTCCTCCTTCCGCCATTGTGGGTTCAAAAAACAGTAGAACGCGAATTAATTCGTTTATCAAATTTAGTTTCCTYGATCTGCATAGACCTGCCCATAGGACCTGCCTCTCAATATTGGTAATCCAATCAAAAGACGTGGACGCCCTAGGCCTGCTAGCTGGCTCCTGTGTAACACTGGAGCCAGCCAGCAGGCGTACAATAGCCAACTCTAAAGCTGATTGGTTGACACAAAATTTTAATTTCCATTCACTTTAAGCTACAAGCGCCCGCACTGTTGATTCTGAAGGCCTAAGGGCAGATTTTAGACCCCTGGCAACACATGATGGCTGAATATGATTGGATAAAAGATCTAACGTAAAGACCAGCCCTCCAAATCTCAACCTGGGGCTGGAAGCAGTGCAACCAAGAGGAAAGCTATGAAATGAAGAGTATAACTCTTACTCTGGGGAATAATTTAATACATATTTGTGGGAAAATATATTTAAAAAAAAATTATATTCTGATGATGTTTAGGCCAGCAGAGAAGGCCTTGCAGGCCCTGACGGCCCACCACTGTGTATTTCATAAGGATGCGGTGATGTTAAATAATTCTCCATTTGTTGTTGTGATCTGATATTTTGCGCAGCTCAAGATGTAGGCCAATATCATTGGCCTATAATCAACCAATCATATTTCTCAAATATTTTCTGGCTAAATTCCAGTTTAACTTGGAGAGGACAGTTAGGTCTCCTAACTACTTCAAAAAGCTTCTGATGAAGAGCTAGAAAAGTAAGTAAATAGCCATATTAGACTGGAAGATATACGGTAATTTCAGCAAACTTGTAAGGCTCTTCAAGCTCATTAGTTTGCTGCTGCTTCACTTAATCCAATTTTAAATGTCTCCCGTCCTAACTGTTTTACATTCCCTGAGACCAACCAGAATGTTGTTTCCTTGGCCAAATATTCCCAGATTTTGTTGTCTATTATTACTGCAGAACAAAAAAAATATGCCCCTGCTGAAGACCTGGTCTGCTAATACAGTACTAGTAAAGGCACAGTGCACTACTTTTGTGAAAAAAAACACACCTCTTGTTTCTGTATCAATGAGAGATTTCACCTGTAGGCCCATTCCTACATTTTGCACTTCAAAGTAAATCTCAGCTCTGTTAAAAATACACTAAAGAAAAATGATTATATTTAAAATAGTGATTAAGGAGTACATTAAAACCATCCCCAACAACATTAGACAACTACACTGAAAACCTAAACTCAAATGTACACAGCGTTGTACAAGATCTTCAGTTTCTTGGCAATTTCTCGCGTGGATTAGCCTTAATTTCTCAGAACAAGAATAGACTGACGAGTTTCAGAAGAAAGTTCTTTGTTTCTGGCAATTTTGAGCCTGTAATCGAACCCACAAATACTGATGCTCCAGATACTCAACTAGTCTAAATAAGGCCCGTTTTATTGCTTCTTTAATCAGGATTACAGTTTTCAGCTGTGCTAACATAATTGCAAAAGGGTTTTCTAATGATCAATTAGTCTTTTAAAATGATAAACCTGAATTAGCTAACACAACGTGCTATTGGAACACAGTGATGGTTGCTGATAATGGGACTCTGTACGCCTATTTAGCATGTTTATGGCTTCGGGGTAGAACTGTCTCGGAGACTGTTGGTCCGAGAGCCGATGCTCCGGTACTGTTTGCTGGACAGTAGCAGAGTGAACAGTCTATGGCTTGGGTGGCTGAAGTCTTTGGCAATTTTTCGGGCCTTCCTCCGACACTGCTTGATATAGAGGTCCTAGATGGCAGGGAGCTCAGCCCCTGTGATGTACTGGGCTGTCCGCACCACCCACTGTAGCGCTTTGCAATCAAGGACTGTGCATTTTCAATACCAAGCATTGATGCGGTCAGTCAAGATGCTCTCAATGGTGTAGCTGTAGAACCTTTTTATGAACCATGGGCTAATGCCCTCCTGAGGGAGAAGAGGTGCTGTCAGGGTGTGTGTGAACCATGTTAAGTCCTTATTGATGTGGACGCCAAGGAACTTGATGCTCTTGACCCGCTCCACTACAGCCCAGTCGATGTGGATGGGGGCATGCTTTCCCCTCTTTCTCCTGTAGTCCACGATCAGCCCATTGATCTTACTAATGTTGAGGGAGAGGCTGTTGTCCTGGCACCACACTGTTAAGTCTCTGACCCTGTCCTTGTAGGCTGTCTCATCGCCGCATACCACCGGTGTTATCAGCAAACTTGATGATGGTGATGGAGTTGTGTGTGCTCACGCAGTTGCGGGTGAAAGAGGAGTACAGGAGGGAGCTAAGCACACATCCCTGAGGGGTCACCTTGTTGTTTAAGAAGGCATTCTTGCAAAAAAAAAACATTTTTATGAAACAAATGCCTCTGCTGTGAAGGAGAGCTTTCCGTCTTACACCCAGCTTTCTGAATTGAGGCACATTAAACATGAATCTTTCTCAGACACACATCCTTACATAAGCACAGATACAGTATGTGCCACTGTGGAAGTGCAGCCCTGTTGATGGCAATGGTGCAGAAATGTGGGCAATGTGTGTGTCCAACCCAGTATCAGGATGTATAAGTACACTTCTATCCACTGGCCATTATCTGTATTCCAAATGGTCATAGCTAGAATTGTATTGAGTTATCAGACTATGCAGTTCAGTTGTTGTCGGTTCATCTATTTTATTTGAATTACTTGCCCATCCTGCCAATATGGGGGCTCTGAGAGAGAGAAGGGCTTGTCTCAGAGATAGCAATCTGCATTTCATTTAAATGTTCTGTTCTGCTCAGTCTGAGAGCTTTATCTCTAGGCTCCAAACAACTGAATAAGATTGGATATCAAGGACTTTTCACCAGTCAAAGGAAAAGTGCAACCAGACATGAAATATTGACACAAACTCAATATTGACTTAATTCATATGTACTTTTCATTTGAATCCATGTAAGTCACCTAGAGTAAGGTCAACGAGTAAGGTTATTGGACTGTTGTTGTATTTGAGGAAATGTATTGTATACCGTATATAGACACAATGCTTAGTAAAGTCACAAATTCGTCATACAAAGTCGCTATACATTTAAACTGTATCAGATTCACAGCCTCAGTGGACAGCATCAGCGATGCTAATCATAATCAGCGTGGCTGGCGAGACTGTTCAGCTCATCCTAGTGCCAAATGTGTTTGGAGATGCTCAGTGCAAAACAAGATTAACAAGTTCAGAGCTGACATACGCAGATACAGTATAGAGTGAAAATCCAAGTCCAATCTGAAAGAATTCAAGCCGTGTTTCCCGCCGGGAAAAGTTCAAAGGTCCTTTCACAGTGTAACACAAAACAGTCTGTGATTTCTTGACAGAGTCCATATTTGTTCCCTGACAAAAACATGTTTTCGCATGTGTTACATTTACACCACCAAGGGAGATAATGTAATAACACGAGTGCTCTGGTCTAGTGAAGGCAAAATGTTTCGTAGACGTGCCGACTAATGGAGTGTAAACTATAAAAAGAACGAAAAGAAGAAAGTTGCACAACTCTATCTTTTTGTTCCCAAATATTTTATGGGTTGCTACAGTTTACCGATTTACATGTTTGGGAATATAATTAGAATGTGCGACATTCATTCTTAATTTCTTTATAGTTTCGTTCTGGCGACATGAGACACAGGTAGCAACCTGTACTGTAACCCCTGTGCTGCCCCCAAAAATTGTTAAATGCACTCATAATACAGTATGGACCTGGGGAGTGAAAGAAGTTATAGGAGCAGGCAGTGCAGCCCTTTAAGTGCATGTGCTGCCAGATGGTGCTCACAGAAGCGTGATCATTTGGCATTTGTTTGCCAAAGTGCTCTGGAGGGATGGAGAGAGCGATGTAAGGGATGAAGGGAGCAAGAGATGGGAGGGAGGGAGAGAAAGCCCACAAGCATGCCTCTCCTCGATGGCCGTACTGCTCTCTCTCTCCATGTCCGTCCTTGACAGAGAGCTGAGGCCCACTGGAGATCAGAGCCTCCCTCTGATGTCCCAGCATACCTCTTTGCTTCTGTACTGTACACAGGGCCTGCCACCAGTCACCTCCATGGCATTACATGTAGTTTGCTAATGGTCCTTTTTGATGCTCATGTGCTTAACAGATGCCCATATCAAAGGTACCAAACATGGCTGACATTGTTGGAAGGTTGTCGCTGAGGTGATGCCAGGAACCTAATGGCACAAAGTCACCACCTGGGATTTAAACTGTCCACCCTTTGATGTCGTTATGTCTATGTGTGTGTGTGTGTGTGTGTGTGTGTGTGTGTGTGTGTGTGTGTGTGTATGTGTGTGCTGCCAATTATTTACATCCTTGTACCAGAGTATAGGCCTGTTAGTGATGAAGATCCATGTTAGGCCATCTATCATTATATGGGTCTTCACTTCTCTATTTGAGCAATTCCATAGTAAGGTCAATCTGAGCATGAAAAACTGAAATAGCTTATTTCCTAATTAAACTACTTTTAAATGTACCTTGAATGTGTGTATTTTGAAGTAAAGACTACATTTGACTGATCTATTTGGCAAATTGATTGATATTGTTACTAAAAAGTAGGATACAAAGTCTCAAAATAAGTATTTTCAGTCAACAGGATTCCGTAGCTTTTGGCACATAATTTGTTTTGGTACTGACATCTGTCCCCCTGTGTTTCTGACTAAGTCGGAAGGTTTCTGGTCCTTTTTGGTAGATTGAGTGCTAGTATAGAATTCTACAGTCTAGTAAAGATAGAACGCTGATTTGGACAGGCAGTGTCAAATCTGTAAAAGGTTTGAGGAAAGGTTGTTATTGTGGACGCGTTTCTACTATGATTGTACGCAAACTTTATGTGCAAAGCTAACTTTCATCAAGGGCTTAGGTGATGTATAATTGGTTTCCTTTCTCTCTTTGTCAGTACTAGTTCTAAGCATAACGGATGTGACCGTTACGGACGCTTCATAACATGATCAATGACTCACTAGTCAGCATCACTGCATAATGCGATCATGATCAAATGTTCATGCCCTTCCTATTGCTTTCATTAGCATAGAAGCTAGCAGGCATTCTTTATTGGTGTGTGTATGTGTGATCTATTTCGGGTGTGCTCAAGTTCCTATATGAGCTGTAATCGTGCGTTGTTCTGCTAACTGGAGCATTGCGTGTGATTACATGGCATAATAAAGGTCTTCAATTCATAAACATAATAAAGGTTTTAAAAATCCAGAAGAGCTTTCACCAGTAATGCTGAGTTTGTTTTCTTCTTTGAGTAAGTACGGGCATTTGGTATTTTTTATTTTTATTTTATTTTATTAGGATGCCCATTAGCTGTTGCAAAAGCGGCAACTACTCTTCCTGGGTTCAACACAAAACTTTAAACATAATACAGAATGACAATTGTTGCGGGGTGGGTAATTGGCGGCAGAGAAGTCAGGCGCAGGAGAGCAGAACTTGGTAATCACCAGAGATTTATTAACTTCTTGTGGCTGAAGGGGCAGTATTGAGTAGCTTGGATGAAAGGTGCCTTGTAAACGGCCAGCTCCTCAGTCTCAGTTGCTAATATATGCATATTATTATTAGTATTGGATAGAAAACACTCTAAAGTTTCTAAAACTGTTTGAATTAAGTCTGTGAGATTAACAAAACTCATATGGCAGGCAAAAACCTGAGAAGTTCCACTTCCTGTTTGGATTTTTTCTGGGGGTGCCATATTTTCAACCAAGCTCTTATTCAAAATACAGAGCGATATGGATGGGTTTTCACTTCCTACGGCTTCCACTAGATGTCAACAGTCAATAGAACTAAGTCTGATGATTCTAATGTGAAGGGGGGATCGAAGGAGACTTTAGTATGAGGTGCCATGAGGTGACCATGCATTCAACATAAGCGTTCACGTGAGAGTCAGCTCCGTTCCATCTCTCAATTGAAGTCGATTTAATTCTCCGGTTGGAACATTATTCAAGATGTATGTTAAAAACATTCTAAAGATTGATTCAGTACATCGTTTGCCATGTTTCTACTGACTGTAACGGAACGTTTGGACATTTCGTCACGTTATAGTGGTCGCGCTTTGAGACTTTGGTTAGGGTATTTGGTAAACAATTCGAAAGTAGCTAATTTGACATAAATAACGGACATGAACGAACAAATCAAGCATTTATTGTGGACCTGGGATTCCTAGGACTGCATTCTGATGAATTCATCAAAGGTAAGAAAACATTTATCATGTATTTTCTGGTTTCTGTTGAGTCCAACATGGTGGCTAATTTGGCTAATCATCTGAGCTCCGTCTCAGATTATTGCATGGTTTATATTTCCGTAAAGATTTTTTGAAATCTGACACAGCGGTTGCATTAACCTGTTATGGCTGCAGCCCGACGTCAGCCCGACGCCGGTACACCTATGACAACATCCAGCTCAAGTGCAGGGCGCGAAATTCAAAATCTATTTTTTTTAAATATTTAACTTTCACACATTATACAAGTCCAATACAGCATTTGAAAGATAAACATCTTGTCAATCCAGCCAACATGTCCGATTTTTTAAATGTTTTACAGAGAAAACACCACATATATTTATGTTAGCTCACCACCAAATAAAAAAGGAGGACAGACATTTTTCACAGCACAAGTAGGATGCAAGTAGCATGCACAAGCCAACCTAACTAACCTAGAACCAACCTAAATAACCTAGAAAAAACTACTCAGATGACAGTCCTATAACATGTTACACAATAAATCTATGTTTTGTTCAAAAAATGTGCATATTTTAGCTATAAATCAGTTTTACATTACTGTTACCATCATAGCTACAGTCAGAAATCGCACAGGAGTAGCCAGAGAAAATACAGACACCAACGTCAACTACTAATTACACATCATAAAACATTTCAGAGAAATATATGGTGGATAGCTAATGAAAGAGAAAGATCTTGTGAATAGAGCCAATATTTCCGATTTTTGAATTGTTTTTACAGCGAAAACACAATATATCGTCATATTAGCTTACTACAATAGCTAACATCACAACAGCATTGACTCAAGGCAAACGGTAGCATAGCACAGTTCGACAGATATATGAAAAAGCATCCCAAATTGGGTCCTTATCTTTGTTGATCTTCCATCAGAATGTTCTCCAAGGGGTCCTTTGTTCAGAAATGCCTTTATTTCGATCCAGAACGAACAATTTCCCTCTTGAATTAGCAAGCACACTGGCAGTGCGACGCTAACCTCTCCATCTTGAAAAAATTCTTGCGTCGCATCACGTCTAAAGTCCAGAATACATTTCAATAATATAATTAAACTATATTGAATAACATACTTTAGGATGATATTGTGACATGTATCAAATAAAATCAAGCCAGAGATCATATTCACCTTTAAGAGTGTT
This sequence comes from Salvelinus sp. IW2-2015, assembly GCF_002910315.2. Classification (NCBI taxonomy): domain Eukaryota; kingdom Metazoa; phylum Chordata; class Actinopteri; order Salmoniformes; family Salmonidae; genus Salvelinus; species Salvelinus sp. IW2-2015. The sequence goes on from NC_036876.1 coordinate 17,240,570, forward strand.
TTCCAGGAGCCGATTCCAGGTCCTATTCGCGCCCAGAAAGAAAAATAAACTGCGCAACACTCACTCCAAGAGTTGTGTTCAATCCCAGGACGAGATAATCAAGTGATTTCTTCTCTCACTTCCGCATGACACCCAGAGGAAGGCGTATGACGTGTTTCTACAGTCCTAAGTGACATGCCCTTTATAGACAAGGGCTTGAAGAGCGACATCGATTTTGGAATCTCACTTCCGGATAGGAAATGGGCTGTAAAAATAGTTATGTTCCATTAGAGAAACAATTAAAACGGTTTTAGAAACTAGAGACTGTTTTTTATCCAATAGTAATTAATATGCATATTGTAAGAGCAAAAATTGATTAAGAGGCCGTTTGAAAATTTGCACATTTTTCCAGTTTTTCAATACGCCCCCTGCAGCCATAACAGTTTAAAGGAGAGGTATATCTATAATTCAGTGTATTACTTGTATTATCACTTATATTTATGTTGAGTATTTCTGTTGAAACGATGTGGCTATGCAAAGTCACTTGATGTTTTTGCAATTAGTGAATCTAACGCCTCAATGTAAACTCAGATTGTTTGATATAAATATGAATTTACGCAAAACCAACGGCATCCAGAACAAGAAGAATAAATGGGCACAAAATAACCCTTCATGCGCTCCCGGGGAAGGTGCACAAGCACTACAATCAACAATCCCACACAAAGACATGGGGGGAACAGAGGGTTAAATACACAACAATTAAATGAGGTTATTGAAACCAGGTGTGAGAAGAAAAAAAGAAAAAAAAGACAAAACAAATGTAAAATGAAAAGTGGATCGACGATGGCTAGAAGACCGGCGATGCCAACCGCCGAGCGCCGCCCAAACAAGGAGAGGAGCCTTCAGGGGAAGTCGTGACAGTACCCCCCCCTTGACGCGCGGCTCCAGCAGCACGCTGACGGCGGCCTCGGGGACGACCCGGAGGGCTAGGCGCAGGGCGATCCGGACGGAGATGGTGGAACTCCCGCAGCATTGAAGGGTCCAACACGTCCTCCACCGGAACCCAGCACCTCTCCTCCGGACCGTACCCTTCCACTCTCCTGACGCCTCCTATCCAGTATGGAGCGGACGGAGTACGCCGGGGCCCCCTCGATGTCCAGAGGGGGCGGAGGAACCTCCCGCACCTCAGGCTCTTGGAGCGGGCCAGCCACAACCGGCCCTATGAGAGACACATGGAACGAGGGGTTAATACGGTAATCGGGGGGAAGCTGTAACCTATAACAAACCTCGTTCACTCTCCTCAGGACTTTAATTGGCCCCAAAAACCGCGGGCCCAGCTTCCGGCAGGGCAGGCTAAGGGGCAGGTTTCGGGTCGAGAGCCAGACCCGGTCTCCCGGTGCGAATACCGGGGCCTCTCTGTGGTGACGGTCTGCGCTGGCTTTTTGGCCCAGCACGGTCCGCTGGAGGTGAACATGGGCGGCGTCCCATGTCTCCTCCGCGCGCCTGAACCAGTTGTCCACCGCAGGAGCCTCGGTCTGACTCTGATGCCAAGGAGCCAGAACCGGCTGGTACCCCAGTATGCACTGGAAGGGTGAGAGGTTAGTGGAGGAGTGGCGGAGTGAGTTCTGAGCCATCTCAACCCAGGGCAAGAAAGCTGCCCACTCCCCCAGCCGATCCTGGCAATACGACCGCAGAAAACTGCCCACATCCTGGTTCACTCTCTCCACCTGCCCGTTACTCCCGGGATGAAACCCAGAGGTAAGGCTGATCGAGACCCCCAGACGTTCCATGAACGCCTTCCAGACCCTCAAAGTGAACTGGGGACCTCGATCAGACACTATATCCTCAGGCATCCCGTAGTGCCGGAAGACGTGCGTAAACAAGGCCTCCGCAGTCTTTAGAGTTGTAGGGAGACCGGGCAGAGGGAAGAGACGGCAGGACTTGGAGAACCAATCCACAACAACCAGGATCGTGTTTCCTTGTGAGGGGGGAGATCGGTAAGAAAATCCACCGACAGGTGCGACCAAGGCCGTTGTGGAATGGGTAAGGTGTGTGGCTTCCCTCTGGGCAGGTGCCTAGGAGCCTTACACTGAGCACACACCGAGCAGGAGGAAACATAAACCCTCACGTCCTTGGCCAAGGTAGGCCACCAGTAGTTTCCAACCAAATAGCGCACCGTCCAACCGATCGCAGGATGACTAGAGGGTGACGTGTGGGTCCAATAGATCAACCGGTCACGGACAAGACGGAACGTACAGACGCCCAGCGGGACACTGGAGGGGAACGGGCTCTGCACGAAACGTCAGCTCAATGTCCACATCCAGCTCCCACAGCGGGTAGCGGGTAACTACCTCACCGTGATCTGATTTAGACCTCCATAGTCAATACATGGGCGCAGACCTCCCTTCTTCACAAAAAATAAACTTGAGGCGGGTGAAATGGAGGACCGAATGTATCCCTGACGTAGGGATTCGGAGACATATGTTTCCATAGCCGCCGTCTCCGCCTGTGACAGGGGATACACGTGACTCCTGGGAAGTGCAGCGTCTACCAATAGATTTATCACCGTCGATGGGGCGGTAATTGAGTCGCCTTCTTTTTGGAGAAGGCGAGAGTCAAATCGTCATATTCAGGGGGAATGCGCACGGTGGAGACCTGGTCTGGACTTTCCACCGTAGTAGCACCAACGGAAACCCCTAAACACCTCCCCGAGCTCTCTCGCGACCGCCCGTGAGAGCCCTCCGTTGCCAAGAAACAGTGGGGTCATGACAAGCTAACCAGGTTAGGCCTAGCACCACGGGAAACGTAGGAGAGTCAATGAGGAAGAGACTGATTCTCTCCTTGTGACCCCCCGCTTCACCGTACCCAGAGTAGCGGTGGCCTCCCTTATCAACCCTGACCCTAATGGTCGACTGTCTGAGGGGTGAACGGGGAAGGGAAAGTAACATACAATAACATGTGTGCAACAGAAGGCTCTGAGTAGGAATGGTGCCGGCTCACCTGGGATGATGCCAGAGTGCCCTGCCTGCTGCCTCGATCCCCAGGGAACCAACCCGGCACAGACCGGCAGTGTGACTTCTGTGGCCACAGATGGTGCATGAGACGGAACCTCCTCCAGTCTCCCTGTGCACAGCACCTCCCAGCTCCATGGGCACCGGAGCGGCGGTGCTGTGGGATGGAACCAACAGAACGACGTCCGTGGGTAGCCAGCTGTTTATCCAGCCGAATGAACAGGTCTACCAGCTGGTCGAAGGTGAGTTGTCCCTGAAGGCCAACTCCCGACGGACATCCTCACGCAAACTGCAGCGATAGTGGTCGATCAGGGCCCTATCGTTCCATCCCGCGCCGGCGGCCAGGGTCCGAAAATCCCTGGCGAACTCCTGGGCGCTCCTCGTCCCCTGCCTCAGATGAAAGAGAAGTTCACCCGCCGCTCTACCCTCGGGCTGGTGGTCGAGGGTAGACTGCACCTCCTTCTCCCCACACGGCGTTGGCCCACTCCAAGGCTTTCCCAGAGAGGCGGACACCCTCTCACGCCCTGAAGGAGCCGGGTGGACGGTTGCCAGTTAGAGGTCGAGCTGCAACAGGAAACCCTGGCAGCGTGCAGCCGTCCAGTCGTACTCCCGGGGAAAAGGGAGACAAATCCCACTGCGACTGGGTGAAGGGGGGGCGAGTAGTGGAGACCCTGGTTGTGCTGGTGTAGGCGCTGGAGGAACTCCCTGTCTCTCCCAGCGGTCCATGGTTTGGACAACGCGGTCCATGGCGGCGCCGAGATGGTGGAGCATCGCCACGTGCTCCTGGACGCGCACCTCCAAAGTGTCACAGAGCTTTTTCTGTGTCACAGAGCTTTTTCATGCGCGCCACCGAGAGAGTGCCTTTCATGTTTATCTTTCATATTGATGATGTTATTGTCCGGTTGAAATATGATCGATTATTTAGGCTAAAAACAACCTGAGGCTTGAATATAAACATTGTTTGACATATTTCTATGAACTTTACGGATACAATTTGGATTTTTTTGTCTGCCTGTTTTGACTGCGTTTGAGCCTGTGGATTACTGAAGAGAATGCGCAAACAAAACCGAGGTTTTTGGATATAAAGAGACTTTTACGAACAAAAGGAACATTTATTGAGTAAATAAATGTCTGCTGAGTGCAACCATATGAAGATCATCAAAGGTAAGGGATACATTTTATCTCTATTTCTGACTTGTGTAACTCTTCTACTTGGCTGGTTACTGTTTGTAATGATTTGTCTGCTGGGCTATGTTCTCAAATAATTGTAAAGTATGCTTTCACCGTAAAGCATTTTTTTAAATCTGACACCGTGGTTGGATTCAGAAGAAGTTCATCTTTAAACCGATGTAAAATATGTTTTGTTTTCAGATTTTTTATAATGAGTTTTTCTGTATTTGAATTTGGCGCCCAGCAGTTTCACTGGCTGTTGAAGAGGTGGGATGCTAACGTCTCACGTACCCAAGAGAGGTTAAGGTCAAACAGGTCACAACTGGTGGACCACCATTATACCCCTCTCTTAAGTATGCTCTCTCTAATTCTCTTTCTTTCTCTCTCTCGGAGGAGGACCTGAGCCCTAGGACCATGCCTCAGGACTACCTGGCATGAACACTCCTTGCTGTCCCCAGTCCACCTGGCCGTGCTGCTGCTCCAGTTTCAACTGTTTTGCCTGCGGCTATGGAACCCTGACCTGTTCACCGGACGTGCTACCTGTCCCAGACCTGCTGTTTTCAACTCTCTAGAGACAGCAGGAGTGGTAGAGATACTCTTAATGATCGGCTATGAAAAGCCAACTGACATTTACTCCTGAGGTGCTGACTTGTTGCACCCTCGACAACTACTGTGATTATTATTATTTGACCATGCTGGTCATTTATGAACATTTGAACATCTTGGCCATGTTCTGTTATAATCTCCACCCGGCACAGCCAGAAGGGGACTGGAAACCCCTCATAGCCTGGTTCCTCTCTAGGTTTCTTCCTAGGTTTTGGCCTTTCTAGGGAGTTTTTCCTAGCCACCATGCTTCTACACCTGCATTGCTTGCTGTTTGGGGTTTTAGGCTGGGTTTCTGAACAGCACTTTGAGATATCAGCTGATGTAAGAAGGGCTATATAAATACATTTGTTTAATGATTTATCATTGTTTGTTCCATTTGTTAGTTTTTTAATTCATGTTTTGTTATCATTTGTCGTTTTCGTAGTAATTTCCAAGTTTATAAAAATTGAACATTAGGATGCTGTTGTTCAAGAGGGACTGTTGGATTCTAAACTTTGAACATTGAGATATTAAATACATGATAGATCAGATGCATAGTATATAAAGGAGTGAGATCTGCAGGAAGGCTGGGTGGACGGGAGGAGAACAAAGGATTGCTATAGGGGAAGCAGATGGACATCTGTGAATTAGGCGAAGGAGGGGTTGTGGTTAGACCAGATCCCCTGAAGGGAGTACTAAATGTTTTTACCCTAGTACACTCTTTCTGTGGAACCATAAGATGTAAGGATTAGAGAGGATGATGGGGTAATTATACACACCTGTGATGGTGAGAAATGTGTTGTCTGAATACAGCTGTGTTGACCCTTTGAGAATAATTAAACTTGGTTAACTTCTACTTGGTCACCATCCCCGATCCGGGAGCATCCTCATCAGTAACAAATCTGACTAGCATAGCCTAGCATAGCGCCACAAGTAAATACTAGCATATAAATATCATGAAATCACAAGTCCAAGACACCAAATGAAAGATAAACATTTTGTGAATCCAGCCATCATTTCCGATTTTTTAAATGTTTTACAGCGAAAACACAATATGTATTTCTATTAGCTAACCACAATAGCAAAAGACTCAACCGCATATTTTCACAATTTTTTTACCGCATAGGTAGCTATCACAAAACCGACCAAATAGAGATATAATTAGTCACTAACCAAGAAACAACTTCATCAGATGACAGTCTTATAACATGTTACACAATACATTTATGTTTTGTTCGAAAATGTGCATATTTCAGGTATAAATCATAGTTTTACTTTGCTGCTACCATAAAAAATACCAAAGCAGCCGGAATAATTATAGAGAGCAAAGTGAAATACCTAAATACTCATCATAAAACATTTATGAAAAATACATGGTGTACAGCAAATGAAAGATAAACATCTTGTGAATCCAGACAATATTTCAGATTTTTTAAGTGTTTTACAGCGAAAACACAATATAGCATTATATTAGCTTACCACAATAGCCAACCACACAAACGCATTTATCAGCAGCAAAATGTAGCGATTGCAAAAACCAGCAAAAGATATTAAATTATTCACTAACCTTGACATACTTCATCAGATGACAGTCCTATAACATCATGTTACACAATACATATATGTTTTGTTCGAAAATGTGCATATTTAGAGCTACACATCCTGGTTTTACAATGTGAATACGTAGCCAAACTGCACAAAATTCTCCAGAGATATTTTGGACAGTCACCTAATCTAATCAAAGAACTCATCATAAACTTTACAAAAAAATACATGTTGTACAGCAAATGAAAGATACACTAGTTCTTAATGCAATCGCCGTGTTAGATTTTTAAAAATAACTTTAGTACGACATACAGCTTACGTTATAGCGAGACAGCGCCTGCAATGAGGGCGGAAAATAGAACTAAACATTTTCCACAGAAATACGAAATAACATCATAAATGGTTCCTACTTTTGCTGAGCTTCCATCAGAATCTTGTACAAGGAGTCCTTTGTCCAGAATAAATCGTTGTTTGGTTTTAGAATGTCCTCTTCGCCTGTCGAATTAGCAACCATAGCTAGCCATGTGGCGCAAACGTGCCCAACTTCACCTCACGCAAAGAAAAGAAAATTCCAAAACTCGCAATTAACGTTCAATAAACTGATACAACTCGGTTGAAAAAAAACTCCTTTATGATGTTTTTATCACATCTATCAAATAAAATCAGAGCCGGAGATATCTACCGTGTATACCGAAAGCTTTTCAGAAGCCAATGCTGATGTCCTTCCCGCGCCTTGGTAGAGAAAGGAAATAGTGGTCACGTCATTCCAAGAGCTCTTGTTCAACCTCAGATCAAGCTAGACACCCCATTCCAACTCCCACTGCCTGTTGACATCTAGTGGAAGGCGTATGAAGTGCATGTATATCCATAGATTTCAAGCAAATGAATAGGAAGGCCCTGGAACAGAGCATCGATTTCAGATTTTTCACTTCCTGTCAGGAAGTTTGCTGCAAAATGAGTTCTGTTTTACTCACAGACATAATTCAAACGGTTTTAGAAACTTGAGTGTTTTCTATCCAATAGTAATAATAATATGCATATTCTACGAGCTAGAATAGAGTACGAGGCAGTTTAATTTGGGCACGATTTTTTACAAAGTGAAAACAGCGCTCCCTATTGAGAAAAGGTTTTAAGCTTCTCTAGTGTCCGTGAGTTATTTACTCTGAAAAAATAAGAACCTAACAGTGCCAACTGTAATGTTTGGTGCAGGAGGAATAATGGTTTGGGCCTATTTTTCATGGTTCGAGCTAGGCCTCTTAGTTCCAGTGAATGGAAATCTTAACGCTACAGCATACAATGACATTCTAGATGATTCTGTACTTCAAACTTTGTGGCAACAGTTAGGGGAAGGCCCTTTCCTATTTTAGCATGACAATGCCCCGTGCACAAAGTGAGGTCCATACAGAACTTGTTTGTCGAAGATCGGTGTGGAAGAACTTGACTAGCCTGCACAGAGCCCTGATCTCAACTCAATTGAACACATTTGGGATGAATTGGAACGTCTACTGTGAACCAAGCCTAAATGCACAAAATCAGTGCCTGATCTCACTAATTGTGGCTGAATGTAAGCAAGTCCCCGCAGCAATGTTCCAACAACTAGTGGAAAGCCTTCCCAGAAGAGTGGAGGCTGTTATAGCACCAAAGGAGGGACCAACTTCATATATTAACCTCTCGAGGCTACGTGGGACGGTCCCACCTCTTCAACAGCCAGTGAAACTGCAGGGCGCCAAATTAAAAATAGAAATCCCATAATAAACATTCCTCAAACATACATGTATTTTACACCATTATAAAGATACACTTGTTGTAAATCTAGCCACGGTGTCCGATTTCAAAAAGGCATTACAACGAAAGCAAACCAAACGATTATGTTAGGTGAGTGCCTATTCACAGAATAACACAGCCATTTTTCCAGCCAAAGAGAGGATTCACAAAAAGCAGAAATATAGATACAATTATTCACTAACCTTTGATGATCTTCATCAGATGACACTCATAGGACTTCATGTTACACAATACATGTATATTTTGTTCGGTAAAGTTCATATTTATATCCAAAAATCTTAGTTTACATTGGCGCGTTACGTTCAGTAGTTCCAAAACATCCGGTGATTTTGCAGAGAGCCACATCAATTTACAGAAATAGTCATTATAAATGTTGATGAAAATGCAAGTGTTATGCATGGAATATTAGATGCACTTCTCCTCAACTTCTCTGGGATATGTGGGACGGTAGCGTCCCACCTGGCCAACATCCAGTGAAAATGCAGAGCGCCAAATTCAAATAAATTACTATAAAAGTTAAACTTTCATGAAATCACACATTCAATATACCAAATGAAAGCTGTCAGACTTCAACAATGCTTTACGGAAAAAGCAAACAATGCTATTATCTGAGGATAGCACCCCAGCTAACAAATACAGACCATCATACTTCAACCCTCCCGGCGCGACACAAAACGCAGAAGATATAATTCCAATATGTCCGATAAACATCACAAATGGTCCTTTTGTTCCAATTTCTCCCCATAGATGGAGCGAGTGTTTAACTTCTCTAGGATAGGGGGCAGCATTTTCACTTTTGGATAAATAGCGTGACCAATTTCAAATTCCTTCTACTCATCCCCAGAATATAAGATATGCATATTATTAGTTGATTTGGATAGAAAACACTCTGAAGTTTATAATACTGTTTGAATCATGTCTGTGAGTAAAACAGAACTTATGTAGCAGGCAAAACAGGTCACTGTCTGTTCAATGAGATTTCATTGGGAAACTATATTTCTCATCAACCTGTTTGCAGTTCATACCGCTTCCACTGGATGTCACCAGTCTTTGGAAATTGGTTGAGGTTATTCCTTTGTGCAATGAAGAAGTACGGCCATCTGGAATCAGTGTAACGTTATGTCTACTGTTTGAGAGTTGCGCAAGACTAGAAAAGTAGCATTAGTTTGTTGTCCTCCTGTATTGAAAACAGATAGACCCGTCTTCAATTTGATCGATTATAAACGTTTAAAAATACCTAAAGTTGTATTACAAAAATAGTTTGGCAAAGTTTAGAGGTAATTTGAGATATTTTGTAGTGACATTGCGCAAATTGGAAGCTGTTTTTTCTGGATCAAACGCGCCAAATAAATGGACAATTTGTATATATATGGACGGAATTAATCGAACAAAAGGACCATTTGTGATGTTTATGGGACATATTGGAGTGCCAACAAAAGAAGCTCGTCAAAGGTAAGGCATGATTTATATTTAATTTCTGCGTTTTGTGTTGCGCCTGCAGGGGTGAAATATACTACACTCTTTGTTATCATCAGATAATAGCATCTTATGCTTTCGCCGAAAAGCAAATTCATTTTTTTTTTTTTTTGGCGCTCTACATTTGTGATACAGTGTATTATAAGTGAAATAATCTGTCTGTAAACAATTGTTGGAAAAATTACTTGTGTCATGCATAAAGTAGATGTCCTAAACGACTTACCAAAACTATAGTTTGTTAATGGAGAGACAGCAAAAACATACACATGCCATTATGTACATTGCAATTCTTTCGAATGAGCGGCTGTTCATGTGCAAAGTATTCACATTTCCATGAGCATAGTTCTCAGCTGTATGTACGTTAGTGAAGTCCTTTGTCTTTTTCTCCCGCTCTTTTCTCCCCTCCCTTTCCCTCTTTTGAATCTGCCATTTTGTGTAACAAGCCGTTATGTCGGTTTGGTCGACTAGGGTCTTTTCATTGCATTGCGTAGTAATCAATGTGTAAGCTGTTCTGTTTGACTGTTTATGTAATTCTGTGTGATTATTTATTTACTAACTAAATAATTAAGCTCATTTGTATATCGCTGACTCATAATTTATGCTAGGGTTTGTGCAGGTATCCAAGGATTTCGCAACATTCAGAATGAGACTGAAGGTAAATAAGAATGAATGAATTGACTGTGACTGAAGTAAGATATGTCTTTAGAGTTTAGTCAGGAGATAGTAACGTTAACTTTTTACGTGGTGCCCCAGATAACTACTTGTTACATGAGTAATTTAATTGTTTAATCTGCGCTACGGATCCCTTTTACGGGATAATTTTCCTAAACAACCGCTGAATTGCAGGGCGCAAAATAAAAAAGTTCCTAGAAACATGTCAAACGATGTTTATATTCAAACCTCAGGTTGTTTGTAGCCTAAATAATCGATAATATATCAACCGGACAATAACGTCATCAATTTAAAAGGTAAACAAGAAAAGCACTCTCTCGGTCGTGCGCATGAAAAAGCTCTGTGACACTTGAGGGTCCACTCATTCAGACTGCTCTTCTTCATTTTTCAGAATACAAGCCTGAAACTATTTCTAAAGACTGTTGACATCTAGTGGAAGGCATAGAAACTGCAATTTGAGTCCTAAGTCAATGGATACTGTAATGGTATTGAATAGAAAACTACAAAACCCAAAAAAAAACTACTTCCTGAATGGATTTTTCTCAGGTTTTCACCTGCCAAATCAGTTCTGTTATACTCAGACACTATTTTAACAGTTTTGGAAACTTTAGTGTTTTTTATCCAAATCTACCAGTTATATGCATATCATATCTTCTGGGCCCGAGAAGCAGGCAGTTTAATTTGGGCATGCATTTCATCCAAAATTCCGAATGCTGCCCCCTACCCTAGTGAAGTTAAACCAACATTTCTAAATAGGAAAGGGTCAGAAGCATGATATCATACAAAATAGCACTTGCTCCATGAGCATAAAGCAATGTTTGCAGCCTAAGAGCTTTGTCAGGAGGCGTGGATGTTTCTCCTATCCATTGAACATAGTTTATTAGTGATAAATAGCATACAATAGGTCTCATCTAGTTTTTATTTGTGGGGTGGCTTCAACATGGAAATATTCATCTATATACATTGCAGTCGCATTTACAAAATTTGACATTGCCCAAACGCTATAATAAGACAAGCCTACCATCACCATTGATAAGGCCTGTTAGTGACTTTGCCATGTGAAAGGTAAACACACAGACACTCAAACAGCCTGCAATTTGACAGTTAGGTCCAACAGATGAAAGTGGAAGATGCAGTCTATTGTAATAACTTGATGTTTCTAAACAAACTTCATACAGTCACTGACACCTTTAATTCAATGGGAATTGCACATACTGTAGGCCTAATGAGTCCAAACTTTTCACAGAAGCTTCATGGATAAAAATAGCATACAATATAAAGAAAAAAACAGGAATGTCTTTTGACTGTTTTGCTGCTAGTGTTTTTATATTAAAACATTTGTTACAGGCTACTGTGCCTCTGCTGGCAAAATCGATGCAAAACCAATTGCATTACTGCTAAGACCAGCATTTTGTGAGTGGTAATTTTATTTATTTATTTATTATTATATTTTTTTTTACAATCGCTAGTACCCATTTCTCAATACTTAAGTCACTTCTTCAAAACACTTCAGACAAGTTCTCATAACTGTAAGAAATTGTATTAGATATTGGTAACTTGTTTTAACAACTTCTCAACATTAGCTATAGTTGACACAACACACACAACTCCCCTCCCCCATGACAACCACCGACACACACAACTCCCCTCCCCCATGACAACCACCGACACACACAACTCCCCTCCCCCATGACAATCACAGACACACACAACTCAAGGTTGGAGCACAAGACAAAGGACTGTGGGAAGAGCCAATGGAATGTCGACATCAGGCCTGATCAGGACTACCCAAGACCCAGATCGACAAATCGGAAGGCCAGACTACCAGATCAACCTACTTTGCTTGTTGCCTAAATAAAACTGTACAACTGTTTAAACTGCCTCTTTTTCCTGACGATTCCATACGAATCAGACAGAAGGAGCCGTGCTGCACGCTTTGCCTAATATTTTTACACTTGAATAAACCTGCCTTATTATACAATTATCCACCTCGTCCTATGTCTCCACTTGTTCTCCTGTCTCCAGTAAACGTTTTATCAACATAACCAACTTTCAGCTTGGCACCGCAGTTAATTTCACATCCAAAATGCACTAAAACTACCAAAACGCTTCATACACATCTCAAATCAACTCATTCTTCCATAACACTAGCAGAGGTTATCACCCAACAAGCACACTTTGTCACTCAATGACCTAAAAAAAATATATATATAAATGTTTAACCGTTTAGAATTCACTGCACTATATGTTACAGGAATGAATCAGACATGATGCAATATGCTTCCATCTGTTTTGTAATTTTTTGGGCAGACTGATTCCAAAATACAATAATTTGTATATACACACCATCTACCGATACAGAAGCAATGCTAGTCAACCCTGTCTTCTGCAGTTGGCCACAGGTTCTCAACCTTCCAACTCCATGAGGAAAATAACTCCTCTATGGGGTTGAGGAATGGAGAGTAAGGTGGGAGGAAAAGTGACACCATCCTGGGATGGGCTGCAAACCACTCTGACTGCACGGGAGTGGTGAAATGCCACATTGTCCCATACAAATACAAACGTTGGCCGATTTCGCCTCACTGCAATCCTTTCCTCACCTGGCACAACCCTTCCATAGAGGTAATCCATGAATGAAATGGGACGCTCGGTGTCGTATGGCCCAATTAGCAGTTTGTGTAACAGCAATCCATTGCTGCACACATTGTGATGTTGGCACCCCTCTGGCCCGAGACATCCACTGTGGCTGTTTTCCCAATCACATTCCTTCCTCGCCGCCGTGTTTTGGCCAAGTTGAAACGAGCCTCATCCACAAAGATGAATATGTGGGGTGTTTGCCAAGCTTCAATCTCCATGACTCTCTAATAAATCCACAAGGCATCATAAGAGTTAGGCTATTACATTAGTTTACATTATACCTAAAAACATGCCATTGTGTTCAAAACCAGTTCTGTATTTTATAGTCATCTTACCTGGACATATTGGTTCCTGAGTTGCTTGACTCTTTCAGAGTTCCTCTCAAAGGGGACAGTGTACAACTGCTTCTTCCTGACTTGATGTTGTTTCAGGACTCTAGTAATAATTATGCTTACATTGTGAATATTTCCAAATGTAATGTTATCTGCCAACACTCTGTCCCAAATCGGAGTTTTATGCCACGGTTTCTGATGACCATATCAACGATTGCAGTTTCCTGCACAGGAGTGAAAAGTCCTACCTCTCCGCCTGTGGGAGATAACTGTTGGGTCCTAAGCAGAAATACAAAACAAATAAGTGGGTTTGGAGTCTTTGCTAAATATACTACTGTAATGTGCATTTCACTCAGATGCCCTTGCAGAATGCACATCTTACCTGTTTTGCCGTAAATTTCTCACAAAAGATGCCACTGAGTGTTGCAGATGTGGCTGCACTCTCAGACCAGACCCTCATTGATAGACCATGATTTATTTCATGATCAATTATAGTAGCCCTAATCTCATCTGAGACTACAGCTCTTGCTCTTCCTCTCAGTCTTCTTCCACCACGCATACGTACTCCTCTCCCTCTCCCAGCCACTCTTCTTCCTCTGTCAGCCACTTCTCCATCTCTGGCTGGGTCCATGTTTACATTACAGCACAGCATTATTCCTAAGATATCCCCTTTTGTATAAATGGTAATGAAATTGAAAGACTAACACCTGGGTAAGTGTTCAGCTACAATGGGAATCAGCTGTGGTTGGTCTTTTGTTGTCAATTGTTTTGATAGTATTTCATTTTTTAGATTTGGAATATATTTCAATACGGTATTACTCTAGAAATGTATCAAATTGCTGTTTTTATTCAATTTTGAACTTAAGTTCACAGTTTTGAAAAGAGTATGTAAACATGTGCAAATTAGCCTGTAGGTACATATAGTTTGTGGTGGTGGTTGTGTTTGAGAAAAGAATGTATGAAATTTGAAATTAATGCATTTTGTGCCAAAGCAATGAAAAATTATCCACAGTTTAGCCTACATAGACTGCTGTTGTGCTCACTCTGAAGAGTTTTGAAAAAGTGACTTAAGTATTGAGAAATGGGTCCTAGCGATTGAAAGAAGACGGTAAATATTACCAGTAGCGCTGCTTGAAATTGCTAAATTAGCACACGTTTTTAAAGCACACACCTCAAATATTTTCACTCTTCCATCTCAGCACAAGCCAGCTGATATTAAAGGCACTTAAATTACTGTTTTATGTCAAAGCGCTGGCATTTACAAGTATAAATTGCCAAAGAGTGTGCATTAGACAATAGCGCCACCTTAACGCCAGACGAAAATAGAGCCCTGAATAAAAGTGTTTAGTTAACAGAGAGTATCACTATTGTAAATGTAAACCTTTCAATCAACACTACTATATCATTCATCATTGCAGCACAGAATTCTTACTACAGTTCAAGAGTGTCCAACTGATCAAGATAAAGTGTAACAACTTCAAAACATATCCATAAGAGTATTTGTAATAATGAAAACTTTAGATTTTTTCCAGGTGCTGCAACAGAAGCAGTGCGACCAACTGTTGAAGCACTCTTGTTATGAATAAAAATGCATGCATTGCTCATAATGGCAACTACTGTATACCTATGATTTCCCCTAGCTCACATAAGTCTCCATTGTCTCTGATTAGGCTAGAATGATATATATATATATATAGAGGCCTACTGATCTCAGATCTGTCATTGGTCATACAATAATTGATTTCTTATTCCTCCCAGTAAAATGTCAAGAGTGTCAGGTTAGCAGTGCCAGAGAAGTGCTAGCTGCTAGCTCTGGGGGCTAGGGTAGAGGTTACACTTCATTAGATGTTCCGTTACATAATTAGCAGGCTGCTAAGAGTTGTTACCTTCATTCCATCTAATTATTTTTACATCACACATTGTTCTCCTTTCCTAATCAGTCTGTATGCTCGAGGTCTTTGAGGGCTCATTGTTTTGACTGTCTCTCCCCTCTCTGACACGTCTACTAACTGCTTTGCACGCAGGTGTTGAGAGAGAAACAGAGTAGTAGGGTCTGGATGCAATCCAAGCTACTGATGGCCTGTGTAGTTGGCACTGGAATTCTCATGCCATCTCAACACTCACAATGAGACTAACAATGTGTGTCTCTCTCCCTGTCTCTCTTTTTCTCTCTCCCTCCTAATATTCAACCCTTAGCAGCATTCCTTTTTGCTTCATGAAATGTCCTTCATGATATTATGTGCGGTGTTTGGATGGACTGGGCTGGGCACTCCAGGCTGCATCTGTACCGAGCTGCAGCCGAATGCTTCCCAAATATCCCGCCCATCAGTCTGCAGAAGAAAGAGAGAGAGGCCTAATATTGCCCCTGAGGCCATGTCTAGAGAACTGGGAGGAGTCACTGTCTATACTCACACACTAACCTACAGTATTCTCTACAATCTTACGTGACAGTTTAATGCAAGTTGACACACAAATGTGTGACCCGATTCAGGAAACTAGGCATATGTCGCAAGTCACGACTACACAGGAGAGCTGTTTGAACGTAAAAAATATTTTAGCAAAATGCATTTTTTGGCATCAGACAGGAGACGTGACATTCAGATATTACACGTTTCTAATTTTGACAGAAAGTGTTTATTTCAAGTGTACTGTTAGTTAGCTAACGTTAGCTGGCTGGGTCGCAAGCTAACGTTGTGTATGATCTTGTGTCTGAAATTCGAAGAATATTTGCTTGACTAGTTATAGCCATAAACCTGGTTGGTTAGCTACCTGCAGATTCACGCAGGGTAGTAACGTCAGGAGTTGTGATTATGGTCACATTTAGCTAGCTATATGTCTTAAGACTCCACGATGCAAGTAACTATTTAAATAGAAAAATCACTGCAACTGTTGATAGCCATACTAGTTTGTAAATTCACTCTTGCTATCTACTGATTTCAGACCACGGGTAAGATAGTCTAGCTAGCTACATTTTCAGATATTACACGTTTCTAATTTTGACAGAAATTTATTTCATTTCAAGTGTATTGCTAGCTAGCTAGTGTTATGTGTATGATCTTATTCTTCATAGCTCAGACATATTTGCATGACTAGTTAGTCGTAGAAACTGGTTGGTTAGTTACCTGCAGATTCATGCAGGGTAGTAATGTCATGAGTTGTGATTATGGTCCAGTGTTTAGCTAGCTAGATGTCTTAACAAAAGACTCCACTCTAATTTTGACAAAGTATTTTCCTTTCAAGTTAGTGTACTGTTAGCTAGCGTTAGTTGGCTGGCTCGCTAACTAACGTTACATCATGTGTTTGGATTCATTGTTTACCTACCTACATTTCTTAAAATACTCATCTTAGTGTGCCAGAACGCAGAATAACTGATGGATTTTAGAACGCTCAACACCCGTTGAATATGTCCGGTGTCAGTCAACGTCGGCAACAAAGCGAAATTCAATTGTTGCCAGCAGCACTGTTAGTCACCAATGCTCTGGATACAATGCAAACTGCCTTATCAGCTCTGCTAGGGGGAGTAAAATGGTCAGAGTGGGGTGTTCTCTCATTATGTGTCTGGAAGTAGCTAGCCAATGTTAGCCAGTTAGCTTTTGTGCTTGACTGTTATGAGGTCAGAGCTTTTGGAACAACCCTACTTATTGGCCAGAGTGTCCAGTGTGCGCTCTGAATGTAAAATGCTCTGAATTTACGAACTCACAATCTGACAGCACAGTTGCAGTCACCAACACTCTGGATAACATACTGTAACAGCCTAACCAGCTCTGCTAGGGTGAATAATGTTCAGTGAGCAGTTCTCTCTTAGATGTCTGGAAGTAGCTGCCTACTAAGTTAGTACAGAACGCACGGATCTACCCTTAAAGAGATGGGTGGGGCTAAGGCTTAAGAGGGTGTGAACAATGCTGAATGAGTGTAGACAAAGCAGGGCACTCAAATAGTGGTATGAAAACGTTGAAAGACATTCTCAAAAGTGAGTTTACAAGTTGATCAACTTTCAAAGCGGAATAACTTTCCCATTGTTTCCTCAATTGCAGTGTATGATATTCCATTTTGTAGCTCTGAGTCTACTTTTATCCAATGTGAAAAACAGAAATTCAAATGTTGCTACATAAGACCGAATCCAGGTGGTGAGTTACATATAATTTACCGCAACACCACTGAAAATGGTGAGAGAAAAACAAACAAACTCCACTGCAATAGAACCTGGCAATCACCCACTACCATTACACCTTCCCATTCTCACCAAAACATTCTGTCTAAGGCACATCCCTTCCCCGGCCCAATAACAGCTGCCTTCTAACCATAGCCATGGGAAGTCATTTTGAGAAGGGGGTGCTGACTGAAAAATAATAATTGGGAATAAATAAATTATAATAGAGCATTTTTTGTGTCTATACTGACTAACAATAAAATACAATTCCTAATTTAGCCAAAGCATAGGACAAGATTATGTAACAATATCAATGCAGCCTAAATTAATTTTACTCATGCTTTAGGCAAAGATGCCTGTAGTGAATGGTGCACACATTTCTTTGTACTGCATATTTACAACAGGTGTGTGAGAGAGAGGTGTTGTAACTAAATTAGTAAAGACATGATTGTCCTTAAAAAAAAGAAGAAACGGTTTCAGGTCCATGGACAGCTATGCCAGCCATCGCAGAGAAAAGCGATTACCTCGATCTAGCACCAGCCCTGTGTTGCTTGCTATTGGCCTAGTAAGCCTACGTGTGACATGGGCCGGAGCAGGGCTGCGAGGGTGGGTTCCATGTTCCTTATTTTATATTTGTCCCATTCCTTTTCGGCATGTTCTGAATTGTAAACTAATAGAAAGGAGAGGAGAGAAGAGGAAGAGGACAGATAGGAAGGAGAGCTAGATCTGAATCAACTCAAACTAAACTGTCTATCTTGCAACAGAGCGTGTGTCCGGCTCCAAAACCCCACAGCTGAATAGATAAGAACATAAATCATGAGTGCACTGCTCACAAAACATAGTTGAGAGCTATCCATGCAAAATTGGACCGGTGCCTCCCAACTAAATCTAGAAAGATGGAATCACTTACCACCAGAACCTTTCACCAAAGCACAAAACCACGAGAAATAATTGTTCAAACCACAACAACTGCGTTCAAGAAGAGAAAATTAATAGTTGTCCACAAAAATTAGTCAACACTACACTATCCACAAGCTATTGCGCACAAGAGTAGCCAACACATTAACATTGCAATTGTTACAGGTCCCAGTTTTGGGACTGGTGCAGCAGATAAGTTCCTGCAAAACAGGGTAAATTATAAAACAGGAGAACGTGGCATCTCATTCAAAGGTTCTCTCAATTATTTTATTCAACATTCTCTCAAGTGAAAATCTTTTTTTTCAGTCTTTTCATTGTCTTTAGTTTCTTTAAAGTGTATTTAATAATTTGTCTCATTAATCCCTGACATAAGATTTCATAAACATAAAAAAAAGAAATTTTAAATACATTACACCCCAAACACATTTACTCCAACTTTAATTCACCTGTTTAGGTTAGAATTATGTAGTTGGCTTTTGCACACAATAGCCCCATAGGAGGCTCTAAAACATGAATGCCTTAAGACTGGTATAAGTCATTAGAAGATACTTTATACCCATGCCCAAAATACATTCACCCAAAATACATTCACCCAATGTAATCAAAAGTGGCCTTGAGCTCAGGGGTCACATGATGAAGGCTCTTATCAAGGGATGTACAGTGCATTCGGAAAGTATTCAGACCCCTTGACTTTTTCCACATTTTGTTATGTTCCATCCTTATTGTAACATTCATTAAATTTGTTTTCTCCCCATCAATCTACACACGATACCCAATATTGACAAAGCAGAAAAATATACATTTTCACATGTATCCTTACAACCTGGAATTAAATTAGATTTTTGGGGGGTTTGTATCATTTGATTTACACAACATGCCTACCACTTTGAAGATGCAACCTTTGTTTTATTGTGAAACATGAAATAAGACATAAAAAACAGAACTTGAGCATGCATAACTATTCACCCCCCAAAGTCAATACTTTGTACAACCACCTTTTGCAGCAATTACACCTGCAAGTCTCTTGGGGTATGTCTCTTTTAGTTTGGCAAATCTTGCCACTGGGATTTTTGCCCATTCTTCAAGGCAAAACTGCTCCAGCTCCTTCAAATTGGATGGGTTCCGTAATCTTTAAATCATACCACAGATTCTCAAATGGATCGAGGTCTGGGCTTTGACTAGGCCATTCCAAGACATTTAACTTTTTAGTGACAGGGGGCAGTATTCGGAAATTCAGATGAATGACGTGCCCAAAGTAAACTGCCTGTTACTCAGGCCCAGAAGCTAGGATATGCATGAACCGGAGCCAGTGGGTTTGGCGACGAGTTTGAAGCGAGGGCCAGCCAACGAGAACATACAGGTCGCAGTGGTGGGTAATATATGGGGCTTTGGTGACAAAACGGATGGCACCGTGATAGACTGCATCCAATTTGTTGAGTAGAGTGTTGGAGGCTATTTTATAAATGACAACGCCGATGTCGAGGATAGTCAGTTTTACGAGGGTGTTTGGCAGCATGAGTGAAGGTTGCTTTGTTGCGAAATAGGAAGCCGAGTCCAGATTTATTTTTGGATTGGACATGCTTCATGTGAGTTGGAAGGAGAGTTTAGTCTAACCAGACACGAGGAATTTGTAGTTTTCCACATATTCCAAGTCAGAACCATCCAGAGTTGTGACGCTGGATGGGCGGGAAGCGATCAGATGAAGACCATGCATTTAGTTTTACTTGCATTTAACCTCTTGGGTAGGGGGGCAGTATTTTCACCTCCGGATGAAAAGCGTGCCCAAAGTAAACTGCCTGTTACTCAGAAGCTATGAAATGCATATAATTGGTAGATTTGGATAGAAAACTCTAAAGTTTCTAAAACTGTTAAAATAATGTCTGAGTGTAACATAACTGATATGGCAGGCGAAACACAGAGAAACCATCCAGGGGGGGAAAAAAAATTGAGGTCATAGGATTTTCCAATGCTTTTCTATGGGATACCCTTATTATTAGGAACCTGGTTGCATTTCCTATTGCTTCCATTAGATGTCAACAGTCTTTAGAAATTGTTCAATGTTTTTCTTTTGAAAAATGAAGAAGTAGTCCTATTCATTGTAAGTGTCACTCCAGGTGGTCTACTGTTTTGGTGCGCGTGAACTGGAGCACACTTCACATTGTTTTTATCCAGTATTATGTCGTGTCTTTGCTATCATTAAATTGAAGACTTATAGTTTATATCAAAGATTCCTGTAATTAGGGATTATGCGATCAACTGATTAATAACGTAACTAATTAATTATGGGGGCACCAGGGAAAGTAGTCAGATTACAAAGTTATAATTTCCCAATATAACCTTTCAGATATTTTCATATCTGATCAATAGTCTTCTGATTAATGATTTATTTATTTTACCTCACGTTAGTCTCATTCCAAACGTCGTAAATTGTTGGTTATCTGTACGAACCCAGTCTTCACTATGAGTCATCCATACATCAATTGTCTTAAATCATTTATTTATTACTAACTAAGTAATTCACAGAAATGCATAAACAAACAAATTGAAAATGGTTACATGAAATGGGAGAAATATGCCCTAGTGGGCTGAACCGGCATGGCGGCTTGTTAGACAAAGGGAAAATTGGGGGTCGACTCAGAAGTCACTACAGAGTTCATAACTATAACAATTGACATGCTAATCCTTTACACATGAACGCTCACTCATTTCGGGAACAATTGCAATCAATATATATATATATATATATATATGCTCAGTGTGTCATCTTGATCGCTGGAGAAAAGTTTGTTTCTGTTGGAGTTTCTTCTGTCTCTGTCTTGGTTATATGTGGATAGTTCAGAGTGACATTCGTTATAGAATGGATGTTTCGGCGGTTGTCGTTCTTCGAGTTCAATGATACCGAATTCCTAGCTGCAGACTAGTAGTCAATATCAAAGACTTGTTCTTATTCGTCTAAGAGTTTAAKCACGTGGTATGGTTAACAGATTCAGCAATGGTACTCAACCTTCGTTCTCCTCCTAATGGAGAAAAAACATGGTCTCCTGATAATTTCTCAGAGTTGGGTTTTTATTCGGATTGCAGAGAGGGGCTGTCCCAGGATGTCTGACCCAACTGGCTCAGGGGCGGGTCCTCGGATTTAGGTCAAATCAAAAGGGATTTGTATTTTTCTTCATTAAACAGTTCAAAATCATATTACACAAACAGTATCATACTCACTCATTCATTTTATACAACAATCAGATGTAAACCTCATATCTGAGGTTATTATATAAACAGCGGTATGGTATTGTAGCCACACAGTCTCCCATGAGTTTCCCACGTGGTGACAAACGGACATGTTAATAGCTGGAATCTTCACCGATCTTTTATACTTTTTCCGGAACATGAAATCCTTACCTCAAGTTCTGTGAGGTGGAAGAAACCCCTTTGTCCTGAAAGTTTACCCTCTCTAATACTGTTTGGCCATGAGGAGATTCTCAGGAATTTACGACGTCTCTCTGTGACCACAGCATGGGTTGAATGAGGAAAGGGGGAGGCAGGGAGTGGTAGGGAGAGGGGGGGGGGATGGGCTTTATGTACCTAAACAGGCAACGTCATGACAATTAGAAACAGTTTATTCCATCTTAAATGTGATTGATTATTTATGTTTTAGGGTACGTGAGGTTGGATTAGGAATGTTGTTTGAAATGTTTGGACCAAGTTTACAGGTAACCTATTAGATACGTTGTAGGCATGTTGGGCGAGTTGAAACCGGTGGATTTCTGATTCAAACGTGCCAAATAAACGTAGATTTTTGGAACATAAAGGACATTATCGAACAAAAGGACCATTTGTGATGATTCTAGGACATTTGAGTGCCAACAGAAGAATATCTTCAAAGGTAAAGTATTAATTATATCGCTATCTCTGACTTTTGTGGCGCACCTGCCTGGTTGAAATATGATTTTCATGTGTTTGTATGCGGGGCGCTGTCAGATAATCGCATGGTTTGCTTTCGCCATAAAGCCTTTTTGAAATCTGACACAGCGGCTGGATTATCAAGAAGTTAAGCTTTATTTTGATGTATAACACATATTTTCAAGAAAGTTAAATATTTGAATTTCGCCGGATGTTGGCCAGGTGGGACATTACCATCCGACCTGCCCATAAGAAGTTAAGAGCAGTTGGAGGCCACAGTTGGAGGCCACTGCTTGGTCCGGTTTTGGTGGGTGGTTCTGTAACGATCGTTTGTGGTGGTAGAAGGATCGGACCAAGGTGCAGTGTGGTCCCGTGTGGCTCAGTTGGTAGAGCATGGCGCTTGCAACGCCAGGGTTGTGGGTTCATTCCCCACGGGGGGACCAGGATGAATATGTATGAACTTTCCAATTTGTAAGTCGCTCTGGATAAGAGCGTCAGCTAAATGACGTAAATGTAAATGTAATTGTTCATCTTGTTTAATGAAGGTGAACACTCAAAATAAAAAAACAACAAATGTGAAAAAACCGAAACAGTACTGTCTGGTGCAGACACACAAAGACAGAAAACAACCACCCACAAAACCCAACAGAAAACAGGCTACCTAAATATGGTTCCCAATCAGGGACAACGATTGACAGCTGCCTCTGATTGAGAACCATATCAGGGCAAACACAGAAAACCAACACAGAAATAAAACACATAGATTACCCACCCAACTCACGCCCTGACCACACAAAACAAAGAAAATACAAAATAACTGTCAGAACGTGACACATGCCGACAAAGGAATCCAAAAAGCTACTGCTAAACTTCGTTAAAACAAATCAAACTGTGTCTTTTTAATCATCAGGTACCCTAAAAATGTAATTAAACTATAATATTTTATAAGGAAAGTAGTATGTTCAATAGAAAAGTAAAATTAGCAATTGCGCATCCTCTTCGTTACACCCACAGACTGATTTCCAACTGTGACTCCCAGTACCAAAACTCTAAATTCTTCACAGTTTTGGAAGAAACAAGCCTGAAACCTTGAACAGAGACTTGACATCTAGTGGAAGCCATAGGAATTGCAAGCTGGGAGCTGGAATTGAATAGCATTCCATTGTAAGCGCATGGGATCTGAAATAAAAATATATTTCCGGATGGTTTTTCTTTGGATTTTCTCCTACCATATCAATTGTGTTATAGTCTCATACATTATAATGTTACCAATTATATGCATATCCTGGCTTCTGGGCCTGAGTAACAGGCAGTTTACTTTGGGCACGTCAGTCAGGCGGAAATGCTGAAAAAAAGGACCCTAGCCCTAAGTTAATGCACACCTTGCTTGGTTCATGAGTTTTGGTGGGAGGCCTTCTCTTGGCAGGTTTGTTGAGGTGCCATATTCTTTCCATTTTTTAATAATGGATTTAACTTTTACTTGGTACTCATCCCGGATCCGGGAGCACCCTCATCAGTAAAAAAGCTGACTAGCATAGCGCCACAAGTAAATACTAGCATCTAAATATCATGAAATCACAAGTCCAAGACACCAGATGAAAGATACACATCTTGTGAATCCAGCCATCATTTCTGATTTTTAAAATGTTTTACAGGGAAGACACAATATGTAAATCTATTAGCTAACCACGATAGCAAAAGTCCCAACTTTTTTTTCTCCACCATTTTTTTACTGCATAGGTAGCTATCACAAATTCGACCAAATAAAGATATAAAGTCAATAAACAAGAAACAACTTCAGATGACAGTCTGATAACATATTTATTGTATAGCATATGTTTTGTTCGAAAAATTGGCATATTTCAGGTATAAATCATAGTTTTACATTGCAGTAGTCTCACCAAAGCAGCTAGAATAACTACAGAGACAAACGTGAATTACCTAAATACTCATCATAAAACATTAATGAAAAATACACAGCGTACAGCAAATGAAAGACAAAGATCTTGTGAATCCAGCCAATATTTCAGATTCTTTAAGTGTTTTACAGCGAAAACACAATTTAGCATTATATTAGCTTACTACAATAGCCAACCACACAACATCATTGATTCAAGCCAACAGTAGCGATAACGAATAAACCAGCAAAAGATATACATTTTTTCACTAACCTTCTCAAACTTCTTCAGATGACAGTCCTATAACATCATATTACACAATACATATATTGTTTGTTCGAAAATGTGCATATTTAGCGGCACAAATCGTGGTTATACAATGAGAATAGTAGCCAAGCTGCAAACAAAATGTCGGGAGAAATCTTGGGAGAGGCACCTAATCTAATCAATAACTAATCATAAACTTGACTAAAAAAATACAGGTTGGACAGCAAATGAAAGATACATTAGTTCTTAATGGAGCTCCGTGGGATGTTCAAAATGTCAGATCTTTTTTTATAACCCAACCCTGATTTGTACTTCTTCACAACTTTGACTCTTACCTGTTTCGAGAGCTCCTTGGTCTTCATGGTGCTGCTTGCTTGGTGGTGTTGTAGACACTGGGGCCTTTCAGAACAGGTGTATATATACTGAGATCATGTGACAGATCAAGTGACACTTGCACACAGGTGGACTTTATTTAATTAATTATGTGACTTTTGAAGGTAATTGGTTGCATCAGATGTTATTTAGGGGCTTCATAGAAAACATATGAAAACATATGCATGCATCACTGTTCCATTTTTTTAATTTTTTCATTTCAGTTCACCAATTTGGACTATTTTGTGTTTGTCCATTACATTAAATCCAAATAAAAATCTATTTAAATTACAGGTTGTAATGCAAAAAAATAGGAAGAATGCTAAGGGGGATGAATACTTTTGCAAGGCATAAGAACGTGAAGCGAGGCAACCATCTCTGTCGGCGCCATTTTCATGTTCTATTTACAGATTAAACTAAAGTTGAGTTATTTGGAAGGAACACAACACTATGTGTGGAGAAAAAAAGCCACAGCATACCAACATCAAAACCTCATCCCAACTGTAAAGTTTGGTGGAGGGAGCATCATGGTTTGGGGCTGTTTTGCTGCCTCTGGGCCTGGACAGCTTGCTATCATCAACGGAAAAATGTATTCCAAGTTTATCAAGACATTTTGCAGGAGAATGTAAGGCTATCTGTCCGCCAATTGAAGCTCAACAGGACAACGACCAAAAACACGTAATTAAATCAACAACAGAATGCCTTCAACAGAAGAAAATAAGCCTTCTGGAGTGGCCAAGCATTTTTCCTATTTTGTTGCCTTACAATCTGGAATTAAAAAATATTTTTTGGGGGTTTGTATCACTTGATTTATACAACATGCCTACCACTTTGAAGATGCAAAAATACGCCCAGTCAGAGTCAGACATCCTGAGAATATTGCTGAACTTAAACAGTTTTGAAAAGATGAATGGTCCAAAATTCCTCCTGACCGTTGTGCAGGTCTGACTCGTAACTACAGAAAACGTTTGGTTGAGTTTATTGCTGCCAAAGGAGGGTCAACCAGTTAATAAAGCCAAGTGTTCACATACTTTTCCCACCCTACACTGTGAATGTTAACACGGGGTGTTCAATAAAGACATGAACACGTATAATTGTTTGTGTGTTATTAGTTTAAGCAGACTGTGTTTGTCTATTGTTGTGACTTTTATGACCAATTTATGCAGAAATCCAGGTAATTCCAAAGGCCTCACATACTTTTTCTTGCCACTGTATAGACATGGGTGTGCCTTTCCAAATCATGTCCAATCAATTGGATTTACCACAGGTGTACTCCAATCAAGTTGTAGAAACACCTCAAGGATGATCAATGGAAACAATATGCACCTGAGCTCAATTTCGAGTCTCATGGCAAAGGGTCTGAATACTTATGAATACTTATAAGGTAGTTCTGTTTTTAAAAGAAAAATCCCCAAAACATTTTTCACTTTGTCATTATGGGATATTGTGTGTTGATTGATGAGTATTATTGCATTTTTTTATTCCATTATAGAATACGGCTGTAACGTAACAAAATGTGGACCTAGGGAAGGGGTCTGAAAAGATCAAGAAAGCAACTAAACTACCAAGCTTACTCCTCTTCTAAAATAAATAGACTCATTGGGCACAGATGTTAATTGAACTTCTATTCCACGTTAGGTCAGTGTAATTTCATTTAAATTACGTGGAAACAACATTGATTCAACCAGTGTGTGCCCAGTTGGTAAGACTAGTCCAAACTACTTCTGATCTTTTGGAATTTGAGTTATTGGCTGTTGTATTGAAAATAAGAGGATGGTTAGAGAGAGAGAGAGAGAGAGAGAGAGAGAGAGAGAGATGGAGAATATATACAGTATACGTAGATAAATTGCTCACTAAATCTGCTCTGACATTTGAGTGATATTGTTTGGTGACCCCTGTCAGTGAAGTATCTCAGTATTCTCCAGGGTATTCCCTGCTCCCAATGCAACGTAGCGTAAGGAGACAGACACACAGTCAATTTAACTGACTGTCTACACACAGTCTGAAAGGGACACATTCACCACTATACTTTGTTGAGCTTCCAAGACACATCCAAAAATGCTATGCAGTATGATTCCATTCATATCCATTAGAACTGTACAGTACAGAATGCACTTCATCCATAGACATTCATTGTTTAAACTGTAAATCTACAAATACTGTAAGTCCCTGCCGTGCTTCACACAATTGCCTTCTCTACTTCCTTGCCTCCCTGACAAAGGCATTAAAAAACAATGGAGGAGAAATGGAGGGCAAATGTATCTTTACGGTCAGATAAACCATATAGCTAATAATGAATTATGTCAATGGATTAAAAGTATTTGCTCCTACAACTATCTTGTTTGACTGTTTAGGCTTGCATACAGTATGTGTTATATTTGAATAGTTTTCAGAGGGTCCATTCCAAAACAATATATATACATTTTCAGAAATGTTGGTAAATTAGTTTATATTGTTTAACGGAATTATGAAAGAGATTGTCCTGTTTTTTCCCTATCTAATCATGGCATGGTGTTGTTCAATGACAGACATGTATTTGATTAAAATTACAATCTATCCCTTGATGGTTTCATTTCAGAGAGACAAATAATCATGTTTCTTTGCTAAATACTATAAATCCGCCTCACTCTAATATAAATAAGTAGTACTGCTAGGTTTTACACAGGCAAATGTAATAAATAACTGAATTTTTAAAAATTATGAACTGTACAAATCTATACATTTGTGACATCAACATTGAACTAAATATATAAATTCAATGCAGTAATGAGATCTGTATGCAAAACCTTTACATTTTTGTCATTTATCAGATGCTCGTATCCGAGTGACTTACTGTAAGTGCATTCATCTTAGGATAGTGAGGTGAAACAACCACAAATCACAGTAAAATACTGTATACAGGATACAAATATTACATTCCAGCCAAACAATGTATGTAGCATTTTGCAAAAAAACACATTTTCATACACATGTAAAATATATGAATGCAAAATCAGAGAACAGTATTTTTTTACACACAAGGCAATCATTTATGATGGAATAACACGTGAAAAATCTGTGGATATACAGTTGAAGTTGGAAGTTTACATACACTTAGGTTGGAGTCATTAAAACTTGTTTTTCAACCACTCCACACATTTATTGTTAAAAAAATATTGTTTTGGCAAGTCGGTCAGGACATCTACTTTGTGCATGACACAAGTCATTTTTTCAACAATTGTTTACAGACAGATTATTTCACTTATAATTCACTGTATCACAATTCCAGTGGGTCAGAAGTTTACATACATGAAGTTGACTGTGCCTTTAAACAGCTTGGAAAATTCCAGAAAATTATGTCATGGCTTTAGAAGCTTCTGATAAGCTAATTGACATAATTTGAGTCAATTGGAGGTGTACCTGTGGATGTATTTCAAGGCCTACCTTCAAACTCTGTGCCTCTTTGCTTGACATCATGGGGAAATCAAAATAAATCATCCAAGACCTCAGAAAAGTAATTGTGGACCTTCACAAGTCTGGTTCATCATTGGGAGCAATTTCCAAATGCCTGAAGGTACCACATTCATCTGTACAAACAATAGTACGCAAGTATAAACACCATGGGACCACGCAGCCGTAAAACAGCTCAGTAAGGAGACGAGTTCTGTCTCCTAGAGATGAACGTACTTTGGTGAGAAAAGTGCAAAGGACCTTGTGAAGATGATGGAGGAAACGGGTACAAAATTATCAATATAAACAGTAAAACGTGTCCTATATCGACATAACCTGAAAGGCCGCTCAGCAAAGAAGAAGCCACTGCTCCAAAACCACCATAAAAAAGCCAGACTACAGTTTTCAACTGCATATGGGGGCAAAGATAGTACGTTTTGGAGAAATGTCCTCTGGTCTGATGAAACAAAAATAGAACTGTTTGGCCATAATGACGATTATTTTGTTTGGAGGAAAAAGGGGGAGGCTTGCAAGCCAAAGAACACCATCCCAACCATGAAGCACGGGGGTAACAGTGTCATGTTGTGGGCGTGCTTTGCTGCAGGAGGGACTGGTGCACATCCAAAATAGATGGAATCATGAGGGAGGAAAATGATGTGTATATATTGAAGCAAAATCCCAAGACATCAGTCAGGAATTAAAAGCTTGGTCGCAAAATGGTCTTCCAAATGGACAATGACACCAAGCATACTTCCAAAGTTGTGAAAAATGGCTTAAGGACAACAAAGTCAAGTAGTTGGAGTGACATCACAAAGCCCTGACCTCAATCCTATAGAAAATGTGTGGGCAGAACTGAAAAAGCGTGTGCGAGCAAGGAGGCCTACAAGCCTGACTCCGTTACACCAGCTCTGTCAAGAGGAATGGGCCAAAATTCCCCCAACTTATTGTGGGAAGCTTGTGGAAGGCTACCCCAAATGTTTGACCTAAGTTAAACAATTTAACTTGTTTGGGATAGGGGGCAGCATTTTCACTTTTGGATGAATAGCATGCCCAGAGTGAACTGCCTCCTACTCAGTCCCAGATGCTAATATATGCATATTATTATTCGTATTGGACAGAAAACACTCTGAAGTTTCTAAAACTGTTTGAATGATGTCTGTGAGTATAACATAACTCATATGGCAGGCATAAACCTGAGAAAAAATCCAACCAGGAAGTGGGAAATCTGAGGTTTGTAGTTTTTGAACTCACCACTATCGAATACACATTGGGATATGGGTTATTTTTTACTTCCTAAGGCTTCCACTAAATGTCAACCGTCTTTAGAACGTGGTTTCAGGCTTCTCATGTGAAGGGGGGCCGGATGGGAGCTGTTTTACTAAGGGGTCTGCCTACAGCCTCGTTCTCAGTCACGCGCTTTCACTTGAGAGGTTGCTCTCATTCCAGTGCATTTCTACAGACAATGGAATTCTCCAGTTGGAACATTATTGAACTTTTTTGATAAAAACATCCTAAAGATTGATTCTATACTTAGTTTGACAAGTTTCTTCGACCTGTAATATAACTTTTTGAACGTTTCGTCCGAATGGACCAGATCGCGCTTTTGGATTGTTTACCAAACGCCCTAACAAAATAAGCTATTGGACATAATAGGACATAAATGCTGGACATTATCGAAAGACAAAAAACATTTATTGTGGAACTGCGATTCCTGGGAGTGCATTCTGATGAAAATCATCAAAGGTAAGTGAATATTTCTAATGCTATTTATGAATAATGTTGACTACCCAACATGGTGGATATTGCTCTGGCTGGTTTGGGCTCTGAGCGCCGTTCTCAGATTATGCTTTTTCCGTAAAGTTTTTCTGAAATCTGACACAGCGGTTGCTGTGAGAAATGTATCTAAAGTTTCATGTATAATAGCTGTATTTTCATCAACATTTATTATGAGTATTTCTGTGAATTCATGTGGCTCTCTGCAATATCACAGCATGTTTTGGAACTACTGAATCTAACACGCCAATGTAAAATAAGATTTTTGTATACAAATATGAACTTTACCGAACAAAACATACATGTATTGTGTAACAATGTTGGCCATGGTAGCGTCCCACCTGGCCAACATCCGGTGAAATTGCAGAGCGCGAAATTCAAATTACAGTATTATAAATATTTAACTTTAATAAAATCCCAAGTGTAATACATCAAAATAAAGCTTAACTTCTTGTTAATCCAGCCGATGTGTAAGATTTCAAAAATACTTCACGGCGAAAGCACACCATGCGATTATCTGAGGACAGCGCCCCGCATACAAAAGCATGAAAAACAAATTTCAACCAGGCAGGTGTGACACAAAAGTCAGAAATAGCGATATAAAAAATGCCTTACCTTTGATGATCTTCTTCTGTTGGCACTCAAATTCTCAATTACATCACAAATGGTCCTTTTGTTCGATAATGTCCTTCTTTAAGTCCATAAAAACTCAATTTAGCTGGCGCATGTCAGTCAATAATCCACCCAGTTTCTCTCCATTAAAATGCATCCAAAATCAATCCCAAACGTTACTAATAACCTTTTCCAAACAAGTCCTACATTTATAATCAAACCTTAGGTACCCTAATACGTAAATAAACGATAACATTTAAGACGGAGAATCGTTATTGTCTTTACCGTAGAAAAAAAACAAAGAACGTGCTCTCTTCCACGCGCTTGGAAACACTACAGCCAAAATGGGAGCCACCTAGAAAAACTACAATTTATGGGTAATTTTTCCAAAAACCAGCCTGAAACTCTTTCTAAAGACTGTTGACATCTAGTGGAAGCCCTAGGAACTGCAATCTGGGAGGACTTGGCCTTATAATAAAAGTGATAGCCATTGAAAGTAGTGGTAGGCTGAACTTTTTGGGGGGGATGGTTTGTCCTTGGGGTTATGCCTGCCATATCAGATATGTTATACTCACAGACATAATTTTAACAGTATTAGAAACTTTAGAGTGTATAATCTACCAATTATATGCATATCCTAGCTTCTGGGCCTGAGTAACAGGCAGTTGACTTTGGGCACGCTTTTCATCCGGACGTCAAAATACTGCCCCCTACCCAAGAGAGGTTAATAGTAATACATTGCTCAGAGAAAGAGATTTTGCTGTATTTTTTTCTCTCAAAAAGGTAGGGGTAAAAATTGACACCCATAAAGATTTGTATTAATAAAGTAAACAAAAGTTTTTATTATTTGGTCCCATATTCCTAGTACACAATTCTTTTTTTATTTTATTTAACCTTTATTTAACCAGGTAGGCAAATTGAGAACACGTTCTCATTTACAATTGCGACCTGGCCAAGATAAAGCAAAGCAGTTCGACACATACAACAACACATAGTTACACATGGAGTAAAACAAACATATAGTCAATGAATACAGTGAAAAAAAAAAAATAAGTCTATATACAATGTGAGCAAGTGAGGTGAGATAAGGGAGGTGAAGGCAAACAAATATATGTATAAATAAATAAAAATATAAAAAGGCCATGGTGGCGAAGTAAATACAACACAGCAAGTAAAATAAAAACTAAAAACACTGGAATGGTTGGTTTGCAGTGGAAGAAAGCGCAAAGTAGAGACAGAAATAATGGGGTGCAAAGGAGCAAAATAAATAAATAAATACAGTAGGTAAAGAGGTAGTTGTTTGGGCTAAATTATAGATGGGCTATGTACAGGTGCAGTAATCTATGAGCTGCTCTGACAGCTGGTGCTTAAAGCTAGTGAGGGAGATAAGTGTTTCCAGTTTCAGAGATTTTTGTAGTTCGTTCCAGTCATTGGCAGCAGAGAACTGGAAGGAGAGGCGGCCAAAGGAAGAATTGGTTTTGGGGGTGACCAGAGAGATAAACCTGCTGGAGCGCGTGCTACAGGCTGTCTCTTATACACATCTAGATGTGTATAAGAGACAGGTATATGGGGCTTTGGTGACAAAACGGATGGCACTGTGATAGACTGCATCCAATTTATTGAGTAGGGTTTTGGAGGCTATTTTGTAAATGACATCACCGAAGTCGAGGATTGGTAGGATGGTCAGTTTTTCAAGGGTATGTTTGGCAGCATGAGTGAAGGATGCTTTGTTGCGGAATAGGAAGCCAATTCTAGATTTAACTTTGGATTGGAGATGTTTGATGTGAGTCTGGAAGGAGAGTTTACAGTCTAACCAGACACCTAGGTATTTGTAGTTGTCCACATATTCTAAGTCAGAGCCGTCCAGAGTAGTGATGTTGGACAGGCGGGCAGGTGCAGGCAGCGATCGGTTGAAGAGCATGCATTTAGTTTTACTTGTATTTAAGAGCAATTMGAGGCCACGGAAGGAGAGTTGTATGGCATTGAAGCTRGCCTGGAGGGTTGTTAACACAGTGTCAAAAGAAGGGCCAGAAGTATACAGAATAGTGTCGTCTGCGTAGAGGTGGATCAGAGAATCACCAGCAGCAAGAGCGACATCATTGATGTATACAGAGAAGAGAGTTGGTCCAAGAATTGAACCCTGTGGCACCCCCATGGAGACTGCCAGAGGCCCGGACAACAGACCCTCCGATTTGACACACTGAACTCGATCAGAGAAGTAGTTGGTGAACCAGGCGAGGCAATCATTAGAGAAACCATTAGAGAATAATGACTATGTCAAGCTTGTGAGATGCATTTGTTGTTAGTTTTGGTTGTGTTTCAGATTATTTTGTTGCCAATAGAAATGAATGGTTTCATTTTGGAGCAATTTATTTTTTCTAGATAAGAATATAATGTGTAACACTTCTACATTATTGTGGATGCTACCATCTTTACAGATAATGAATGAATGAATGAATCGTGAATAATGATGTCTGATAAAGTTACAGCGTGTCAAATATCATACTCTAAAGACATGATAACCTCTCACCGTTACTAATAACAGGTGAGGTTTGCATGTCTTGGCGGTAAGATCTTCGAACCTCTCACAAAATAATCTTAAACACACCCAAAACAAACTGCAAATGCATCCAACCAGTTTGTAGAGTCATAAGCTTGATGAAGTCATTGTGTGCTAGGAATATGAGATCAAATACTACATTTTTGAGCACCTGCCCTCTAAAAGGTCTGTGAACGGCCCTGTGCATGCACACACACATATGCACGCACAAACTCACGCACGCACATGTACACACACACACACGTACACACACACAGAAAATAATTTGTGACCATATGAACTTAAGTAAACCACATGTGGAAACCAATTAGGACAGAATGTGTCATCAGAATGTGTCCTCCCAACAGCTAGTTCAATATTTCCTGATAAGCAGGAAATCCTGTAACAACTG
Source organism: Salvelinus sp. IW2-2015 (assembly GCF_002910315.2). Lineage (NCBI taxonomy): Eukaryota > Metazoa > Chordata > Actinopteri > Salmoniformes > Salmonidae > Salvelinus > Salvelinus sp. IW2-2015. Next base: position 17,274,029 of record NC_036876.1, read on the forward strand.
TCATTACTTAATACAGAATGCAGAATAATGTGTTTGTAAGATAATTATTATAGGACCGTTAATAATTATTATAGGACCATTAAATGGATAGGTGTCGTTCAACTGTATGTGTTACGTGCTGGAGACCTAATTGGAAATGATAAGGAAAACAAAAGCCGAACACAAAGAAGAATGGATTTAATCAGTCAAAATTGAACTATTCAGGTTGTTGATTACAGTTCAACATTGAAAAAATTGTCAGTTCTTACTATAAAACTCGGTAATACTTTATTTGGTCTAGTCCATCTGTAGATATTCTTTAGACTATCAGTAAAATGTTCAAGCCTTAACCCTAACCTTAACCCCTATCCTAACCCAAAACTTAACCCTAGCTCTAACCCTTACCCTAACTCATAGGGCTCTATTCAATCTGTAAAACAGAAGCGACACAGATTCTGCGATAGAAATATGAAGGTCATTTCCGATTGAGCTGACATATGCAGTGTTTACCATGAATGCAGTCTCAGTTAAAGCGTTAACATTGCCTACATTTCAATCACGCTGTAAAACTTAACTTCCGCAATACAGATTGAATAGCGCCCTTATTCTAAATCTAACCCAAACAAGCAGTTTCTTATCAACTGATAGTCCATATGTAGATGGTCATACTTTCAAAACTTTCCAAATAAAGCTTGACCTAAAACTCTTTTATGAAGTGAAAGAGAATATGTCTGAAAGCAGAACCTACAGTAGTTGTTTAAAACTACTGAGCAGTCAGGCCATCTGAGGTAAGCTAAGCAACTTTTGGTACACCTGTGGTACAACAATGCTATTACTCTGGACTAAATTGCAATAGTATTTTCTAGTCACAACTTAGACTTTACATTTACGTAGCAAGCTAGCTGTGACCAATGTATACCCATACAAAAGTGGTCACAGAGAGAAGGCACTCTATTTTCTATTTTATTTGTATGTTTAGCCCTTTATCTGAAAAAGACAAAGAAAAAATGCATGTAAAACTAAATAGTGTTTGAGAAAAGCAACGCTATGCCAGGGCACTGAAGCATAGCGGAGCTGAGATGTAATTTATACCTATGCCTAATTTATTGTTTGTTTGTCTGACTTTTGTAAAGTTAACACAGAAGCCTAATTGGAAATGGAATACTAATTGATGAAAAAGGCTCCAAACCCAGACCAAGTTGAAACCACAAGGCACTCTATTTTTTGTTTATCACCAGGCCTTGAAAACATGTCGCCTTTTAAAAACAAATATTCTGTTCACAAACCTACATATGGACCAATGAGTGGACTTTTGAGAGTCCTTTGAGAATTGATTTCATACAGTATGTTGTTTTTTGTTTCCGCAATACCAATCTGATATTCAGATCCATTGAATCATGTCCTTTGGAACTTGAAAGCATTGATCCCAACCTTTGATCTCAGGACATAAAGTAGGTAATCACGTGAATGTGAAAGGTCAAAGATGCCGACACCTGCCATTGTTTCACAGTTCTCAAATACAAAGGATATGGAAGCAGGAGTAAGATAGTAAGGCCAAAGCAGCAGAGAAAGAGAGAGAATAGAGAGAGAGCAGACGAGGAGAAAGTAAGCAAATTTCCTTCACTTCCATCTCTCCTTCCATCCATCTCTCACTTTCTCTTCACCACCTCTGATTAAATGATGCACACATCTCTTGGAGACTCAGGGGTGTTAATTCTTCCCTGTCTCTATTCTGGTTTAACTTGACTCAAATTCCGATTGACCTCCTCCCCGTGACCTTCCGAGTAGCACCCACAAAAGACAGTCACTGAAGCATCTGATAGGTTTCAGACGTTTTAACTGGTCATCAAACAGTCTCTTTTGATTATCTTTGGGGGCGGTAGGAAGCCTAGCTTTTATAGCGTTGGGGTCATTAACAGAAAGGTTACTGAGTCATATACTGTACCTGAGCCGACAAGGTGAAAAATCTGTAGATGTGCCCTTGAGCCCTTGGTAGGCTCGGTGTCACCCCGGATCGCACACACACACAGGGCGAGTAAGGAGAAAAACCACCCCCTTCTCCCACACACGCACACACACTCCACCCTCTGAAGCATGCAAAGCCTCCCCCCAATAATGCGGATTTGCTAGTGGTTTATTTTCATAATTTTTCATCCAGTAAATAAATTAACAATCCAACTGTCACGTTCCTGACCTTATTTCCTTTGTTCAGTATTGTTTAGTTGGTCAGGACGTGAGCTGGGTGGGCATTCTATGTTATGTGTTTCTATGTTGGGTTCATTGTTTGGCCTAATATGGTTCTCAATCAGGGGCAGGTGTTTGTCATTGTCTCTGATTGGGAACCATATTAAGGTTGACTGTTTTCACTGTTTGTTTGTGGGTGATTGTTGCTGTGTCTGTGTTTGTTCGCCACACGGTACTGTTTAGTTCGTTTGTTCCTGTTCGTGCGTTCATGTTTTATATGTTCTCAAGTTCAGGTCTGTTCACGCCGTTTTGTTGTTTGTGTATTTTGTCAGTGTTCTGTTTTGTTGGATCGTCATTAAAATTCAGCATCATGAACATTTACCACGCTGCGCCTTGGTCCTCCTCTCTTCCACCTAACGACGAGCGTTACACCAACCCCAAAAAATGTTTTCACAAGTTGACATGGCTGTTCATTCCAGCCACTGTTGGTAGAGACTTCTTATTTTACCACAGCACACCAACGAGAGGGAAAAAAGCACCTGTTTCTGGACAGGGTTTCTCTGTGTCCATCTTTGGAATCATTTCAGGGTGGTGTGATGGAGTCTCTCTCTCATAATTCCCACCATCGTCATCATATGAGTAACTCACGGGATAGTAAAATGATGACATCCCACTTTCAAGTTCATTTTGTGTTTCCTTCTAATTTAAACAAGCTGATTCTCATAAATATAATTACTATGAAACAGATTGTTACTTAATTGCAGTTATGTGGAGGGTATACAGTGGTGGTTGTGTGCTAAAGATGGATGTTACAAGGCTGTGGAAGAGGCATAATGTTTCAAATGAAGATATTGTTTTGTGATTTACTGCTTATGTGTCATCAGTCATAGTAATGTGTAGCTACTCAAACACACACACCCCACCACCACCCCCACATTCAACACTTATTTTGGTGTCTCTGGTCTCCTCCTCTTTGCCACCCTCTATCTTTTGTGGGATTGCCTGCCCTGCATGGAGAGGATGCGTCACCGTTCTGTCGGTGGGCAGAGTTGTGTAATTTGACCATTCGACCCTGGGTTCCCCCTCCCATCCCCTCAGACCGTCTCGTCTCGTATCAGCAGCACACTAAATCGGTCAACACGGTCTCCTCTCGCCCCATCTTAGGCGCTGAACCTTCCCCACCAAAACTATCACCCAGCCTGTCAGGAACAAGACACACAAGGGAGAAATGGAAAGGTGTAGAGGGATGGAGAGATGAAGAGAGAGAGATCAAGAGATCAAGGATGCATTGTATAGTGAGTCAAATGTGTATGTCAACAAATCCTTTATATACAGTAAATGAATATAGTCAATATGGTTCAATGGGAAAATAGTTTCATTTTCTGCTGTGTCATGATTTTATTTTCATTCTGTTGGAAAATAACAATAGTTAGATGAAAATGGACCATATAATAAGTTTGGTTGCTAATATCAAGCTATTGACAGGATACAAATATTATTTCTGAAGAGCACCCATGTACCTATAGGCACCAAGTGTCACGCCCTGACCGTAGAGATCCTTTTTATGTCTCTATTTTGGTTGGTCAGGGCGTGAGTTTGGGTGGGCATTCTATGTCTGGTGTTCTATGTTGTCCTTGTTTTGTATTTCTATGTGTTTGGCCTGGTATGGTTCTCAATCAGAGGCAGCTGTCTATAGTTGTCTCTGATTGAGAATCATACTTAGGTAGCCTGTTCCCACCTGTGTTTGTGGGTGGTTGTTTTCTGTTTTGTGTGTTGACCTTACAGGACAGTTCGTTTATCGTTTTGTTGTTTTGTCAAGTGTTGCATATTTTATAAAAATAATGAACACTTACCACGCTGCACCTTGGTCCTCCTCTCCTTCTCCAGACGACGATCGTGACAGAATCACCCACCAACTGTCACGCCCTGGCCTTAGTATTCTTTGTTTTCTTAATTATTTTGGTTAGGTCAGGGTGTGACATGGGGAATGTATGTGGTTTTTGTAGTGTCTAGGGTGGTTGTAAGGTTTAGGGGGTTTATTAGAGTAGTTGGGTTTATGTTTAGTATAGTAGTCTAGCTGTGTCTATGGTTGAGTGTAGGTATCTAGGAAAGTCTATGGTTGCCTGAATTGGGTCTCAATTAGAGACAGCTTGGTTATGTTGTCTCTGATTGGGAGCCATATTTAAGGCAACCATAGGCTTTAGCTGGTTGTGGGGAATTGTCTATGTTGAACGTTTGTAGCATGTGTGTGTGTGTGTGTGTGTGTGTGTGTGTGGTGTGTGTGTGTGTGTGTGTGTGTGTGTGTGTGTGTGGTGTGTGTGTGTGTGTGTGTGTGTGTGTGTGTGTGTGTGTGTGTGTGCACTACGTTATAGCTTCACGGTCGTTTGTTGTTTTTGTATAGTTTGTAATAGTGTTTCGTTTCATGTCATCTTCGTAGAAAAAATAAAGAAGATGGCTTATTTTCCACATGCTGCGTTTTGGTCCGTCTCTCCCCACACGATCTGACACAACAAAGGACCAAGCAGCGTGGGAACATGGACTCTGGACATGGAGGGACATTTTGGACGGCAAAGGACCATGGGCACAGCCGGGAGAGTATCGCCGTCCGAAAAAGGAGCTGGAGGCAGCAAAAGAGGAGCGGCGATGCTAGAGGAATTGGCTCGAGGTAACGGGCACGAGAGGCAGCCCCAGATTTTTTGGGTGGGGCACACGGGAGATTGGCGGACTCAGGTAGGAGAACTGAGCCAACTCCCGTGCACCGTGCGAGAGAGTGACTGGGCAGGCACCGTGTTATGCGGGGAAGCGCAAGGTGTCCCCAGTGCGCACGCAGGGCTAGAGTGGGCATCGAGCCAGAAGGGATGATGCAGGCTCAGCGCACTGGTCTCCAGTGCGTCTCCTCGGCCCGGGGTATACTGCACCGGCCCTACGCACGGTGTCCCCAGTTCGCCAGCACAGCACAGTGCGGTCTGTTCCAACTCCCCGCACTTTCCGGGCTAGAGGGGGAGCGCCAGGACGAGTGTGCTAGCTCTGCACTGAGACCACCAGTGCGCCTCCACGGTCCAGTGCATCCGGTGCCTCGGCCAAGAGACAAGACCTCCTGCATGTCTCCCAGCCTGGTTGTTCTGTGCATGTGCTAAGCTTTAACCCTCCGCATGTCTCCCCGCGTGGTGAGTCCTGGTGCCTTCTCCCAGAGCCAGGCCTCCTGGGTGTCTCTCCACTCCAGTGATGATCCATGGCTAAGAAGCCTCCAGTTGATGATCCATGGCACGAAGACTCCAGTGATGATCCATGGCACGAAGCCTCCAGTGATGATCCATGCACGAAGCCTCAGTGAATCCATGGCACGAAGCCTCCAGTGATAATCCATGACGAAGCTCCAGTGATGATCCATGGCACGAAGCCTCCAGTGATGATCCATGGCACGAAGCCTCCAGTGATGATCCATGGCACGAAGCATAGTATTATTAGTATTGGATAGAAAACACTGACGTTTCTAAAACTGTTTGAATTATGTCTGTGAGTATAACAGAACTCATTTGGCAGGCAACAAAACCTGAGAAGAAATCCAACCAGGAAGTGAGAAACCTGAGGTTGGTCGATTTTCAACTCATCGCCTATTAAAAACTATGTAGGAAATGGATATGTTTGCACTTCCTACGGCTTCCACTAGATGTCAACAGTCTGTAGAATGTTGAATTAAGCTTCTACGTGATGTTGAGCCGGATGGGAGCTGTTTGAGTCAGTGGTCTGTCAGAGAGCCAGGTCCTGGTCACGCGCATTCCACATGCATCGATTTGCTATAGACACAAAGGAATTCTCTGGTTGGAACGTTATTGAATATTTATGATAACAACATCTTAAAGATTGATTCTATACTTAGTTTGACAAGTTTATTCGACCTGTAATATAACTTTTTGAAGTTTTCGTCCGACGTTCGCATGGACCTGCACGAGCGTTTGGATATGTGTACTAAATGCGCTAACAAAAGTAGCTACTTGGACATAAATGATGGACATTACCGAACAAAACAAACATTTCTTGTGGAAGTGGGAGTCCTGGGAGTGCATTCCGACGAAGATCAGCAAAGGTAAGTGAAGATTTATAATGCTTTTTATGAGTTTTGTTGACTGCACAATTTGGCGGGTAACTGTATGGCTTACTTTTGTGGCTGAACGCCGTTCTCAGATGATTGAATATTGTGCTTTTGCTGTAAAGAGTTTTGAAATCTGACACAGCGGTTGCATTAAAAACAAGTGTTTCTTTAATTCTATGTAAAACATGTATCTTTCATCAAATTTTATGATGAGTATTTATGTTATTTGACATGGCTCTCTGCAATTTCTCCGGATATTTCACCGGAGGCATTTCTGAACATGGCGCAAATGTAAACTGAGGTTTTTGGATATAAATATGAACTTAATCGAACAAAACATATATGTATTGTTTAATATGAAGTCCTATGAGTGTCATCTGATGAAGATCATCAAAGTTTAGTGATTAATTTTATCTCCATTTCTGCTTTTGTCTTTGGGTGGAAAAATAGCTGTGTTTTTCTGTGATTTTGCGGTGACCTAACATAAATTTGTAGTGCTTTCGCTGTAAAGCCTATTTGAAATCAGACACTTTGGTGGGATTAACAACAAGATTACCTTTAAAATGATATAAGACACATGAATGTCTGAGGAATTTTAATTATGAGATTTCTGTTTTTTGAATTTGGCGCCCTGCACTTCGACTGGCTGTTGTCATATCGATCCCGTTAACGGGACTGCAGACATAAGAAGTTAACTTCTTTGGGGTAGGGGGCAGTATTTTCACATCCGGATGAAAGCGTGCCCAGAGTAAACTGCCTGCTACTCAGACCCAGATGCTAGGATATGCATATTATTAGTAGATTTGGATAGAAAACACTCTGAAGTTTCTAAAACTGTTTGAATGATGTCTGTGAGTTTAACAGAACCCATATGGCAGGCAAAAACCTGAGAAAAAGTCCAACTAGGAAGTGGGAAATCTGAGGTTTGTAGTTTTTCAACTCTTTGCTTATCCAAGATACAGTGGAAATGGCGTCATATTGCACTTCCCAAGGCATCCACTGGATGTCAACAGTCTTTTCAACCTTGTTTGAGGCTTCTACTGTGAAGTGGGGCGAATGAGAAGGGATTGAGTCAGAGGTCTGCCAGAGAGCCACGAGCTGACCATGTGTGTTCACGTGATAGTTAGCTTGCGTTCCATTGCATTTCTGAAGACAAAGGAATTCTCCAGTTGGAACATTATTGAAGATTTATGTTAAAAACATCCTAAAGATTTATTCTATACATCGTTTGACATGTTTCTACGAACTGTAACGGAACTTTTTGACTTTTCGTCTGCACCTAGTCATGCGTCATGAATTTTGATTACTGGGCAAAACGCGCAAACAAAAAGGAGGTATTTGAACAAAAATTATGGACTTCATCGAACAAAACAAACATATATTGTGGAACTGGGATTCCTGGGAGTGCACTCTGATGAAGATCAACACGCGCTTCTGGAGCTGCTGGCTGAGTTCATAAGAGGTGAAGAAATTGTCACACGTGACATTGTGCCCCCTCAGTCCATCTGTCACATCAAGCACAACCTGCATGCCTTGGTTCTTCTCCGGGCCTCCACTGGTCGGCTTCCAATCTTCCAAGCATAGCTGGATTGTGCGTCACAGGCCACCCTTATCTGGATGCCATACCTTGCTGGCTTGCTTGGCTTACACTGCCGGAAAGGACAGCGACCTTTTGACAAAAGAGATTACTATCAGTAATTAGTATCAGTGTCACAGAAAACAATCACATAAATCAATGATATTACAGCAATAGATAATACAATTAACAGTGAAAATCACTTATGTTACAGATATGAAAATGAAAATGTACCTCTGAATGGAACCAGTTGCTCATCCACTGTTACTTTAGTGCCAGGGTTGTAGAGGTATGGCAGACGCTCCACCCACTTCTCCCAGACCTCTCTTAAGGCCGCCAGTTTGTCTCTCACACTTTTTGCAGGTCTTGACTCACGGTTATCAAATCGTAGCATTCTTCAGAAAGTGCTAAAGACTTTCAGTTGCAGTCTGCATCCCATAGACTACATGTAGCCTCGCCTCGGGACCTATACTCACCCGCTAAGATTAGCAGCCCTATGTAGGCATGCAGGTTAATCTCATCCATCCTTTTCCAGTTGTCTCCATATTTACGGAAACCCTCCAAATTTGTCATCTCCAGGATGATTTCTTCGAAGGCTGGTGTGATGAACATGTAGAATGTTGAGGTGATGTCCTGGGCATGTGCAACTGCATGTGTTCTGGGCCCTGGGGTCATCCTTATGACATTTTGTGCTGCCATCCTGCCCTGATTGTCATATGGTGACAAGGACCATCTTATTTTGCTGTTCTTTGACAAAAATGTCTCTTTCAGCTTGGGATTTCTTCTTCATCTGAAGATGATGCATCGTGCTCTGGGTTGTATTCTTCCCCATCTTCTTCTTCTTCAGGTACCTCCTTCTCTTGTAAATCCTTGTTCTCTTGTTCCCCATGGACATCTGAAATCAGATCTACGACCTGTTGGGCACTGAAACGTGCACTCATGGCTTCAGTAAAGAGAGAACTGGGGGGACTGTCATCTGCAGCAACTGTATATCCTCTGACTACATTCCCCATTAGTAAAAAATCCTTTCAAGAAATTTACAGTTTTTCTCAAATGTTGTTTATTTTTTCTGTGAACTTGAGTCATGTGTGGGGTCGTGGGGTCGTGGAGCGGAGATGCTGCACATGCACAAGAAAGTGTTAGTTTTGTCTGAGTTCAATCAGTAGCACACATCATCTCAATTTCTCATTGTGTTTGTGTTTGTGGTTTTTGTGGTGTGTAAATGTTTTTATAACTGCCATGTCAAAAATGACCCTAAGACAATCTTTGTACCCTGGGGGTGTACAGCTTTCATGTAAATATGAACAAAGGCGATATTTCACTTTTTCTAATGTTGGGGTCACTCTAGGAAAAGTAATCAAATTTCAAGTTGAAAAAGGATCATTTAGGGGGTTTTCTCTGCTGTTAAACATAGTGGCTGATCATGTTTGACCCGTAAGACAACACCATGGTTAAATAAATAAGACCTATACCACTATTAACAGCATATTACTCAACACTAGTGAGACTCATGTCGCCTACGATAAGACCTACAGTATATCGAAAAATACATTGTTTGAGTTTGAACGTGCAGACTGGCACTAAGAACAGAACAGTGGGAACGTTTCCCTTGTCAGCGCCATTATTAGTGCAATGCCCCTTAAATATTTTGGAGAGGATTTTATTTTCAAATGACGTAAAATGAGCGAGAGAAAGACCATTCTTGAACATGGGGTGAGACATTGTTACTAATTTGTAAATAAAGCCAGTTTGTTATTTAGAGGGAGAAAAAAACAAAAACCTACAGTCATGTCATGGGTCTCCCAGTCGAGCGCGTCACAGGTATTGAACATGGCTTGCACTGCTATGCAGTGTCTTAGACTGTTGTGCCACTCAGGCACTGTACAATGTGACTGGTCAGGAGTGGCATACAATACTACAGTAAGAGAAAAATATTCCTAACAAAATAAAATAATAAAAACCTTAGTGTAACAACAGTTTTACTAAGTAACACTGAAGTTGTGCACAATTATCAGTTTCTATTTAGGTTTATGTCGCCCATTCATTGTCAGTTAGAGACACAGTAGGACCCAAAATCATAATCAGTGCTCTAACTCCCCCTTGCCCTGATCTGGAGCAATGAGTTGGTGGCGCAGGGTACTGTACTAAACCACAAATGACCTATAAGTACCGCGGCGTAAGCCCACAACTTTTAAAGGAGGAACCACGGTATGCCATTTCTTGAAATATGCAGACAGACGGATTAAAAGTATGTTTACATGTTAATATTTCTGAAAGACAACGTTCTAGCTCCGCCCACAACTTCCAGACCTTATAACATTCCCAGAAAGCATGGATTATTGAGTTATTATTAGATTTACACTTAAGACGTGACTCCGCCGTTGTGCTGAACAATGTGTGAATTTTCTCTATGCTTTTTAAACATAATGTATGTACTTGATAAAAAAAACTATTTCACTCATGTTGTAAGGTCATATTTCATAGAAATCTGGAAACACTGGGCAGTTACTTTAACATATTGGACCATGCATACAGCCTATGCATGGTCTGTATTATCAGATTATCATTATCCTGTAGCCAAATTGATGCAGCATAGTGGCTGTAATACATAGGCTGAAGCATGGGGTTTGTCCATCTGCATTCACCCCATTGGACACAATATCCTGATTTTTATTAGTATTAATAATTATTATTAATGAAGAAATAGTTATCAATGATCATTTACTAGATAAAGTGTATTTCTTGGAGTTCTATTACAAAGTATGTCATTACCATTTTAAGACACCATTGCCATTTAAGAGCTCTGTTGTCCAGCTGCACCTAAACCATGCTTGAAACTCCAGTTGTAATTGCAATTGTATGAGTAGAGGAATAAGCGTGGTATCAATGGAAAACTGGGATCCCCTCCTTCTTAAAACTTCTACTGCCTCAGAAACCCGGATCCGGGAGCACCCCCCACCCCCCCCACACTGATTAGCATAGCTAGCATAGCTTCACAAGTAAATAGTAGCATCTAAATATCATTAAATCACAAGTCCAAGACACCAGATGAAAGATACAGATCTTGTGAATAAACCCATCATTTCTGTTTTTT